>NC_046369.1:22865381-23005688 GCF_011125445.2 Fundulus heteroclitus | reverse complement strand
AATAAAAACGAAAGGCTTTATTTACTAGCAAATTGAGCCAAAAAACAAAGTATAAAACACCAAAAATAACTAATATGCAGGATGTGATAATCTTTCATAAAACGTTGTATGCAACCAGAGTGAGCTACTGACTTAATAATAAAAAAAAAAAGTCAAATAATGTGGCTATGCACCTTTTTAAAGTGTTGGTCTTGTCTGGGTACACACTGGTCTTGGACTTTTGTTAGTTGATCTCGACTAAAACCCTATTATGTGTGCCGCTGTCATCCTCTTTAGTGTCTAATTGTTCTACTTGTTAGGTCAGACAAATATTGTTTACACGGAAAATGCCTTTTGGGGAAATAAACTCAATGCTCTTTTTAACTTTAGTGACACTGGATATCTTGTGCCGAATGCCCTACTCTACATGTTGCAACTGACGATGTTGTGTAGATTTCTAAAGGGAACAGAATTAGATGCTTCTGTCTTCAGGCTTTCATTAATGCATGTGGGTGTTATGTGTCGTTTATTTAGCAGGGCCATGTTTGTGTGTGTGTGTGTATAAATACTAAATATCTCTTAATGTATGCACAGTTTCTATGTGTGCTTGCATAGATACACTGCATGATGCTTTTGTGTGCTCATCCATGTGCATGTGTTGGTGCTCTCATGTTTTAGGTGTGTGTGTGTGTGTGTTCGTTGTGCAGTACTGACAGGGCTGTCTAAAGGCTGGCAGGCTGCAGATTTGTAGCACATTCAGCTGATCATCTTATCTCCTGTCACCGCCAGTTAAAGATTGGAGGATCCGATCTCACCATAGCACAGACACACACACACACACACACACTCGCATCATATCTACTCTCGTGTCTTTCTCCTGCTCACTCATTCAGTCTAGTTTCCTCCTTCATTCAATGTCTTTCTCTCTGTCCTCTGGAACTTCTCTCCCTCCTTTCAGTAAACTGTACTCTGCCAAAGACTAATTATTACAGGCAATCATTCCAACAAGAAACGCCACCTTCTTACTTGTCTCTCTCCTCCCCTCTCTCTCTCTTTTACTCCCCCACCCCCATCTAACTCCTTTTTGCTCCCACAGTCACATAATGGTTACACACTCGCACTGTAACTCCATTCCATGAAGTCCATTTTGTGAGGAAAGGTTATTGCACTGTTGGTGCAACCAGCAGGTCTTTTTGTAAGCAGAAGAGCTGTCAGTCTGTGGGTGGATGTCTATATATTAGCGGTGCATATTTTAAAAGCTGTTGTCTTGAGCCAAAGATCATTTTTACAGGTGTAAAGATAGATTTTCTTTCATGACTCATGTGGGGTTTATTAGCCAGAAACTAATGTGCTGAATCAAGCATGCCTTGACATTTTAAAGTGGCTTTAGCACCTTATATTAGCGCAGCTAGTGTTGCAAAGAAAACAGCAGGCTCTGTGTTCGTGTGCATGTTCAGGAGACTGTCGATCCTTGCTGGTATAGATTGAGATCCGAAAGAGATGCTGGCAGCATTTCCAAATCCAGCGCCTTCCATGCCAGACAGAAGGATAACAGAGCAATGTTGCTTTGATATGTTTAGCCTAGGGGTGGGCAATATAAAGTGTTGACGATCTGCCAAAGGAGAGGGCTTAGGGATCATCTATAAGGCACATTCTAGGGCTTTCAGTTCGATGCTGCTGCTCAGGCACTTTAGTTTCATTTTACTCCCTTTCCTTTGGCTTCATAAACTACTGTTTACATAGCAGGAATTAAATGATCAGTTTTAATTATGATTATGGATGGAAGTGGTAGTAGTAGTTGAAAATATTCTGGGCTCGACGACGCTCCCTCTCCATTCATTTCCTATGGAACTTGTTCGATGAGGCGACAATCGCTCGCCCTCCTCCAAGCGACTGGCGAAATTTGTGCGTGTTAAATATCAAACTCTTACATCAGTTTCCTTGTCTGTAACATAGGATGAACCTGATTGTATTATTTCTTTATTTATTTGTAGAGTAGACATAAAAGCAAGATTTCAGTCAATTCCAGCTAAATCTTCTGACTCATTGGTCATAGACTGCTTTAAAAATATTAAAATACCTCCAACTTCATAAACAATAACATTTGTGGCAATCAAGTGATCAAACAGCACGATTTGAAACACTGTCGCGTCCTGTGTGTTGGGTCTCCACAGTGGTGGCGTTGAACGCCGTTAGTCACTGTCGTTTGACGCTCCCCGTGTGTCAAGCCCATTACCATCAAAACCATATTTGGTGACCGCAATTTCAAACTCAGTTCTTTGATTGTCCATCACAATACAAGCTCCTCAGGGTGTGTTGATGCAGAAAAAAAAGTAGAGCGGTGAACGCACCACAAGGACTTTCCAATAACCAAACATGTCTTAAACTTTATAATGGGGCAAATCTAACTCCCATAGCCTTCCTTGTCCTAACTACATACAAAGGGAAACTGCAGAGAAAGTCCTTTTCCTCCAGCAGCTATTAGCTGCCTAGTGACTTATGCTAAGTAAACACTTAGCTGGATGTTTACGCCGCTATTCAGAAAAATCTGGTTTGTCTTACGTGTTACCACCTAGTCAGAATTATTATACTACCACCGCCATTTAGGGTCTCTTTATATTTGGCTGGCCGGTCAAAAATACAGATGTTTATATCCATTTTTGACAGTTCAAAATGACAACCCTTCACAATAACACCTTAATCATACTCCAAGCAGAACTTCAAATAGTATAGTTTTAAACCCTTAATATACACAGAATACAACTTTTTTATATGAGCAGCTATTATATGTCTCTCTTAACCTCTTATTCATCCATTTCTGTCTCTCTTTTTATGTTTCTTTCTCTATTGTGTAAATTTACAGATGGTTATATTTTGAAGGCTACCCATTTTATTACATTGGATCTGCTTCTGATCCATTCATAGGGTCTATCTAGCAACAAAAATTAGTTTTCCAAGAATAATGCAGCCATCTGATGGACACAGAAAGGTGGACAGACTTTTGGTGATTTGCGACAATCAAAGCAAATTGTATTTTTGTAGGACATCTGAAAACGACAATAGAGCCGTTTACTTGTTGACAATGTGCTGTATCGAGCGTTATTTATAATAATCCAGTTTAAACCGACGCGATCATCCTTATATTTGTATGAGCCAAACTTTCTCGTTTGGTAATCGGGGGACCACATGAAATAAACAAATGCCTCCTTTTTCAGTTTCAACAACAGAAAAAAAAAAAAAACAGATCAGCAAGCGATTTTAATTCTGTCGGGGATGATTCTTGATCATTTAGGCATTTCTCTTTAATGACCGCCCCGTGTTCCCAGTCAGAACAGCGTCCACTGACGTCTTCACAGCCAGGAGACACTCAGTGCTCCCAACTCCGTGGGACTTTTTAGCGCAGCCATCTCCAGAAGCTGGGCCCATTTGCAAAACGCAGAAATATTTACCAAGACAGGTGAAAATTATGTTGCAACTCTGAGCGGGAGTGTTGAGTTTAGATTTTGTGGGTGGGGGTGCCCCCCTTGTTGAATGGTAGAGGAAACACTCTTTAACTTCTAAACTTGTGCAATGCTCCTTTAAGTATGTAAACGTCAGTAAGTTATCATCCCAAGTAAATCTATTAATTGCTCCATTAAACGTAGAGCAGTGTACGTCCAATATGTGGCATTGAGGCACTTTTCGTTAATGTTGTGACTTGAAAACAAGTAGAACTGGTAGCGCCACACAAACAGCCGCACCAGTCCCCGGCCCAGCTGTCAGCGGCTCCTGCCGAGAACCAATTCCAGCGTAATAAAATCTGGAGAGTGGGTGTGGGGTTTAATCCTCGCTACATTTCTTCCACCACCTCCTCCGTTCTTCTCGTCCTGCCTCTCTCCCTCACCTCCCCTGTCTGCTCAACTGGCTGGCGATGATAAATGAGTCAATTATGAGCGTGTGTGCACGCGGCACTGGAGGACGGGAGCGGACGGGGATGTTATTACCTGTTGCGGCTGGGGGTAATGTTGCGGTATTAATCATATTCTAATTTTCTCCCACCAAACGACCCTCCTTCCACCCACATCCAATGTCCCACCCCACCACAACAACAGAGGGCCCACACCCGCCCTTCCCCCAAACCGTGCCAGTCGCCACCATCAAATCAATCTATCTGCTACCTGCAAACAAGTTGGCGTAAAACTGCCGAGGGCCGAAATGTTCTCGCTTGCTTTAGAGGAAGCTAAGTGTGGAAGTGCAGCTGAGAAATTCATTTCGCTGGGAAAGGGAGCAGAGAAGGTGAAAAGTAAAAAAAAAAATGCGTCCAGTGTTTGCAGGACAGCAAGGAAAGGTCTGGGTGTGCAAGGTAAGACAAAGGACAGACATTTCTCTGACTTAAAGCTGAAGCTGAAAAAAAAATAATCAATGTGAGCGTGGAACAAATGGACACAAAGACAGAAGGGTTTGCTGATAATTAGGAAAGCAGTCAGATGAGAAAGAAGGTCCATGGATGAACTGAAAGTTGTCCAGAGCGAGACGGAGGAAGTGCGAGGAGCAAAGGGACACCTTGGATGTGCCTCCCTGCAGTCTTGGCTGGGATTCAGGCTCCAAGCGTGACTTTGTCTATTTCTGCTCTGCTCTGAGGTGATAATGGGCTGTCAGCACTCCAGTCGCCGCGCTCCCTCCTCCCCAGTGAGCGATGAAGGGACAGAAGTGGAAAGGGGAGGGGATGAGAAGAGTGCTGGAAGAGTAATTTGTTATGTCGCTAATTGCATTGTGTATTTTAATTTGGAGGATGATACGCCAAACAGTTTTTTTTTTATTTATTTATTTTTTCTCCTCTGTTGCAGTTTGAAACTGGAGTGTGAGAAACTGGCCACAGAGAAGACCGAGATCCAAAGACACTACGTTATGGTGAGACGCACTAACGCACATGCCTCTTCCAAAAACAAACGCAGCGCCAAGTCGCATGAATCCCTTTCATCTGCTTACAGGGGCCATACAACACCCACAAAAAAAAATAGAGTGCAATTTCAAACACGGAAATGCAAGCACAGGAAAATATTTATTTGTCCGCTTATAATAGTCATCAGTCTCAAGTGAAAGTTATGAGCCCACATTTAGAGAGGCTTTACATCTTTTCAAGAGATTATTGCAAATACTGTTTATCAGGGATGAGTGGAATCCATCTTTTAAAAGTTTTAGGCCTTTTAAAATGGAATCAATATTCATAATATCGTCGACTCAAAAAAAAAAAATTGACCGTCATTTTACTGCATGAATGGATGGAGTTCTGGGATATTTTTAGCCTTAGTGTTTTCTACAGTACAGATGCAGCATGCAGATGTTGTCTTGTTGCTACTGAATAATGTAGCAAAGGGATTTTAAAATTAGATAAATGGTTTCCCAAAAGGTTTTTATGTGTCAGAAGGCCCATCTAGAGCTTCCCTACATATTGAACCGCAATCATCATTACAACGTTGTCTGAAATAATGCAGTACTCTGTTAAGTGTTTCCCAAACCTTTCGACTTCTGATCGACTAAATACCGGTGGAAGAGAATAGAAGCACCGGGTCTGACATGCCAGTTCAAAGTTAACCCCATTTTTCTCAATAAGGACTGCAACACATAAGAGATGATTTACTGCAGGTTGATCTTAAGATTTTCCCCATGTATGCATCAAACCTTCATCTGATTTCTATTTTAATACTTAAAAAGTGTATTAAAGTGCATATTGTGTGTAGATAGATGGTAACTTTATATCAGACTCAGGGTTCAAATAAAAAGAAAAATGAGATAAACAACCACACAACAAAAATGCATACCTGCAGTCATCAAAAAACGACTTAAGATTTCCCCGACTGTACCACTGTCTCCACAGCTGGGAGCATTTATTAGGACAAATTGTAAAATCATACGTCAGGTTTCTGAGCTCTAAGGTTCCTGCTGACAAACATTTCACTGGCACTGCACCATCTTGGTCTTTACTGAAATACCCTTAATGCATGTTTGTTAGCAACATGAAGTCAATTCAGACTTCTCTTGTTATCGTCTGGCCACAAGTGTGCAGCGTAGAGTGGAGTACAGTGTTTTTTTTGTTTTGTTTTTTAAAGAATAATTTAACTAATCCTAGACCAAGTTGAGATTGCATGCTGAAAAGTTTGCCTGAGCATACCTTCATCATCTGTCAGGTCTTCTCTTAGCTCATGTGATGATGTCTATTGATGTTCTTATTATTGGTGCACATAATGAGGAGAAATAAAAAATGGCTGATTCCCAACTCTATGCATTCATTATATTAATTTGAACTGAAACAATAATGAACTGGACTTGACTGTCAGGGGTCACATGTCTCTACTAAAGATGTCTAAATCAAATACCATCAACTATCATTAGATTTACCTCAAAGACCATGACACCTGTTGATGCAGGAGCCCAACTTTGAGAACCGTCAGGTTATAATGTAACGAACCCCATGCAGTAACTTACTATTCTATTATTAACAAAAATACAATTATTAGTGGGCCAGACAGCAGAATCAGTCAATTTTTCCGTAATCGGTTCTGATCGGTTTTCAGCAGATCAAATCCTGACAATTTTTTACTCTTTGAATGAATCAAAACTGACACCTCTTATCATTCTTGGACCATAAATGCATCAGCAAATAGGAAATACTTTGCACTTTTATTTTATGATAACCTTATTGCAGATTTTCTGTTTAATTTAACTTTTAAAGAAAACTGCATCACGTTTTTCCTCTGTTATAATCCGGGCATGTCAGACCTCTAAAGTGAAACCAGAAACTGGTACCAGGCAGGAAAGGCCCCATAGGGGCATCGCTTGTCATTACACACACGTCAAAATAACTGTGTTATGTTTTAGAATAAACAACTTAATACCAGAGTGTAATCACAGTCTGGTCTTGGTGGCAACTGACCTGTGACGTGAGCATGGATTGGTTTCCCCTTACTGCTGTAAGGAAAGGAGGCTGGGAGCCACGGCACCGGAGGACCACCAGCACAAGAGCTGTACAAAGTTCAGACCACCCAGTTTCAGTGTGTTCACGCATGGCTCGCATGAGGTGTGCAGTCTAGTTTTTAATAGCACTACAGTGATGACATTCCTATTTTTGAATATCCTATAAACAGAAACAAAGGTCCCTGCTTTTGATATTTTGCCAATAAAAGCATTAAACAGCTGCCTGTTTATATCATTAATTACATAGTACTTTACTGATGTTGTTGGTTTACTGAATTATATCAGTTAATAAGACAATTTCTCTTTTTTTGCATCATTACTTAATTTCTTGGTGTTACGTTTTATAGATAAAATGTTTTACCACAGGGGTTGATTTGCATCGTTGCTTCAGACGAGCCTAGAGCTAATGTGAGAGCTGATCTGTTTTAGGAGAAAAGAGTGAAAAGTCTAAAATATCTGACATGCTCTCGATCAGCGGAATATTTGTCTGGACAAACAAAGAGCCAAAACTCATGGTCTGTCTTTGATTTTTAAGTCTGATTTTCCCCCCCCACCCCCCCCCGGGCTTAATTTACCTGTGATCAGAGCCAGAAACCTGCACAGCTGACAGAGCGTGAGCTGCCCAGAACCTGCTGCTCCAAAAAAAAACAAAAAAAAAACAAAAAAAAAAACAGCTATGTGGGATCTTGGCACAGAGTCCAAACTTGTGAGGGGGAGGAGACGGTAGCTGGCATCGGCTCGTCTTTGCTGGCTGATGATTTGGGGTAGTTTGGATGTTGCTAAGCAACAGGCGAAACTTGGCAAAGAGCTGCTAGGCGGAGCTGCCAGGGAAGGCATCTTTTATGGAGGCTTAGAGGCAAACACACACAGACGGAGGAGTGTGCGCTCACATGGCTTGATTTTTTATTTTTTATTTTTTTTTTTAACGCACTCACACCAAAGCACGCAAAGCACATAGGTGCACACGCCCACACAGTTGTAGACTTGTGCTTGAAGCGCACACACACACACACACACACACACACACACACCTGCACACACACGGATGCTAAGTGCCAGGAAAGATATCTGGAGACAGAGGACCCCTGCCATCTCCTCTTCCAGCCTGCCAGCCGGTTTTGGCTGCTCGACTGCCAATCTCCTCTCCCCACTACCAGCCACACTGAAAAGCAAATGTCAGCCTGTCACTTTTCAAAGCATCTGACTTTAAAATGTTCTCCTTTTTGTCCATCTCTGAGGGAAGAGAGGCATCCTCAGCTGTCTCCGTGGCATTCATCTCCTCCTGCGTGTCTCGCAGCTCTTTGTGCTTAAAGATAAAAGCAGTGGTTGAGCAGCACACATTAGACCTGATTATTGCTGTACTTGGTCCAGCGACTGTTTCCCTGCATCACTTTGTTTTTTCTGGCTGTTCAGCTATCGCGGTTAAATTAGTGGGGATGTGCTTTTAGGGACATAAAGCCCTTCAGCGTGCACATGGTTGAACTACCATTGGATGACTCTGGCAGCAGAGGGTTACAAAATATATTCTGTCAATAGTTATTTTTGAAGCATTTCTGGAGCTTAACATTATGGAGCGACTTATGCAAAGCACAAAATCTCTGTTTAGGTTGTTTATTTGGTCGTTTTATGTGTAAACTTATAAAGGTGTATGCAAGTGAGCGCTCAGCTGTTTTACGGTGAAGCAGTTTTATGGGTTAAAATCTTCAGTGAATGCTGCCTGTGAAGTTTTTAAAGTCCAGCGTTATTGGTTTTCTTTAATGCTTAATGAGGTTTTTATCCAAGACGACGTCACAAAAACCCAACTTGGAAGAATCCTAGCCTTGTTGTCGTCTGAGTAACTTTATTAATACAAGGGAGACCTGTCGTCCTGTTCGCTACTTGGCTGTGATGTGGCAGCAGCTTTGACGTGAAGTGAAAAGCAGCGATCTGATCGCTCCATATGGATTCAAACGCGTCAGGGACTGTCTGGCTTCGCCGCTCCTGATCCTTTGGTACCAGGGCTGGAGAGGGCCAAAGTTCATCCGGCTGACTGGATATACTGTAGGCATGCAAAGCCAAAGTTTTATTAAAGTATATCTGATTCTGAATGCATCCCTGCTACTAAATATTGCAACACAACAGTTCTGTCTGAAGCACATTAATATTAAACAATGGTGCAAATCAAGATATTGTGCACCAGTTAGCTGCACAATATCTTGATTTGCACCATTGTTTTAATATTAAATGATATTATATATTAAATGTAAATAAAAATATCTTTGATAGGATTTTTTTTTTTTTTGCAACAGTGTATGACTATGTTTAGGACTTGTAATTTTGCCATTTTCATCCAAGCTTCTGGCAACAAGAGTATATTTTGGGTGGATTAATAAATATATATATATATATATATATATATATATATATATATATATATATATATATATATATATATATCTATATATATATATATATCTATATATATAGATATATATATATATAGATATATATATAGATATATATATATATATATAGATAGATAGATAGTTCTATTTTGAACCAGAAAAATTAAACTGGAGACGTGTGTTAGTTTCTGCAGGAAATGAGTTAAATATTGTTTAATCTCTTTTGTTTTCTACAACAATGGATAACTGTTCCTTTCCTTTTGTTTCAGTATTATGAAATGTCCTACGGCCTTAACATTGAAATGCACAAACAGGTGAGTCAGCTCCAGGTCTGCTGCTCTTTGCTTTGCTCTGTTTCTCCTTGAAGATTTGTTTTCTTACTTCCTACATCCTTTGACCGGCGTTCTTTTCTGCTCTTCAACTCTTGTTTCCAGAAAAAAGTGTGTGTGTTTTTTCTTATTCCCCTGCTAATGTCAGTCTTCTGATGGACTTCTAGAGCATGTTTGTGCTGCGGAGGCATTAATAAGATCCACAAACAGAATTCATTTCTCCACCACAGATAGATGAGAGAGCTCTGCCCTTCCCTCTTGCCCGTCATTAATCCCTGTTTGTTTCTCCATCCCTCCCTCCATCCTCCCATCCCTCTCATTCCTGCACTGCTCTCTTATTTTTTTTCTTCCACTCCCCATTTTTTTGTGTCTCTGCCTCTTTTTCTTTGTGCTATTATTTCTTAAATTATATTTTTTATTGACACTTATACGCGTCTCTCCTCCTCTCCATTGATTCTCGTTCTCTGTCTCCTGTTTGTCTGCGCCTCCCCCCCCCCCCTCCTGCTCGGCCTCCTTCGCAGATATTCGGTCCATGCTGAATTTCACTTTAAATCAGGTCACTGCCTTCCTGCTGTCTGCTCTCTATCTTTCTGCGCTGCCTTCCTTCATTTCGCCATCTCAATCGCTTCGGTTTTGACGTGCCGCCACTGCCGCGTTTCCCCTCCTCCCGCCTCCACCCAGTCTCCATTTTTTTTTTTGTTGCCTCCTCCGCCTTCCTTCTGTTTCTCCTTTCTCCATTTCTCCCCTCCATCCCGCATCCGTCCTTCATCGACAGTCATTTCCTCAACCCAATGTGCCCTTTTTCCTCCGCCCCCTCTTTTCATTTTCCCCTCTCCCATTTCATCCTACCCTCTTATTCTCCTCCTGTAGATTGCTCATGTTCTCTCCCTCCCTCCTCCCCCCCCCCTCCTCTCTCCAGAAGATGCCATTTAGTAGCTGAAGTTCTCTAACAAGAAATCATTGTCTCCCTGGGGGTGAGGGGGGGGGGGGGGGGGGGCGGGCGATGGATTCAGAGGGTGGAGGGAAGGAGGCCAGGGCTTGGGAGTGGAACGGGGAGAGATGAGGCTAGTCAGAGAAATGAGAGAGGAAGCCCAAGGAAGAAAGACGGGTGGAAGTTCAATCCGGCATCAATAAATCACTTAAGAGAGGGTGTGTGTGTGTGTGCGTGTGTGTGTGTAAATGCACACAGAGTCTGAGATGCACGTGCATTCTCGCACACACTTCAAAGTGTAGCTGTCAACAAGATAAACAGCCTGCAGCAATAATGATGCTGTCATGATCTCTGCATGCGTGTCATTACTGGCCCTAACGGCCTCATTCGACCAGCCGCAGAACGGTTTGGTGTGCGTTAGAAATGACGCCGCAGCGCACGTCACACTGATCACCGTCCTGATGGGAAGAAAGAATGGACGGAAAGAGCGATCAGACCGGAGCAGGACGGAGAGAAGATGGAGGAAAAGTTTTCTGCTGGCGATGTATAAGAAACGCACACCCACAGCACCAACGAGTGACCCCACCCCCACCCTCAGCCCCAGCAGGGAGCGCACGCTCACAGAACCCCGCATGCATAAATACAAACACACACAGGCAAAACAGACATGCAAAGATACACCACACGCACAAGATGGGGTCTGCTGTGTCTTCTCTTGTCTTTGCACACACACAAACACACACACACACACACACACACACACACACACACACACTGTGTGGGCTGGTTGCGGCCGCAGCAGATGCTGTCCATGAATATTTTAGCCAAACTCTCTGGCAGAGTTTCCATTTGCATGGACCAGATGTAAGCAGCTGAAATATTTACCACTCTGGCCCTGGGAGAAGCAGGCCAAAACTCTGTGTGTATGTATGTGTGTGTGTGTGCAACCTTCCCAAGTGTGTGCCTTTTCTTTGTGTTCATGCTCAATCTTGGCGGTGTGATTGTTTGTGTGTTTATTCATGGAAGTGACAGTATCTTTTCCTTTTTTTCACTCTTTCAGACAGAGATTGCCAAGCGGTTGAACGTGATCTGTGCTCAGCTCATCCCCTTCCTGTCGCAGGAGGTGGGACACACACACACACACACACACACACACACGCTCTCTCTCTCTCTCTCTCTCTCTCTCTCTCTCTATCTATCTATCTATCTATCTATCTATCTATCTATCTATCTATCTATCTATCTATCTATCTATCTCTATATATATATATATATATATATATATATATATATATATATATATATATATATATATATATATATATATTAAAAAAATAAAATAAAAGATGCATGTCAAAGTGTTTAATCCTGCACTAATTGTCCATGTTGTCATGTGCTCATAGAGGCATGTCAACAAAGTTTAAGGTTGGTTAATTCAGTTGAAGAAGTGAAACTCTTGTATTTTCATTAAACACAGAATTATGCATGTGAACTGTTTTTTGTTAACTTTGAGGATTGTGGCTTAAAGCAAATGTAACCCAAGTTTTATTTTTGCACAAAGTTAGAATACTACTTCAGAGCGGTAAAAAAGGTTTATTGTGGAGAAAAGCTGGTTTATATAAGATGTACTGTAACAGTATATGCGCTCATTACATGGTTGGGGGTCTTTTTTGCATGAATTGCTGCAACAAGGCTGGGAGGCATGAGGGTGACCAGTTGGTAGCTTTGCTGAGGTTTTCAGGAAGCTCAGGTTTAATAGCAGCTTTTAACCTGGCCGGCCAGATTGATGATGTTTAGCACTCTCCGTCCTGCACATTATCAATCTGGGTTTGTCTATCAAATCCCTTCAGGGATTCGATAGAAGCGTCTATCGCTGGTCAAGGCACTTCTTGCTTTTCTTCTTTCAAAGAAGAAACCATGGATTCTTATAAAACAGATGTGATAGCAGCAGCTACTGCCATGTTTATTCTGGTTCGACTATGGGCTTGGCAGCTGTTGCATTTGTCACATCTGGCATGTCCCACCTTGAATCATAATACTGGAATGTGATTGGCCAAACGACTGAGGCTTTTTTGTCTGTGGATGCACAAATACTAGGCAAGAATTCGGCTTGCAGGCAAAGTTAGGCAGCTTTGAGCTTGTCTTTATTGTTGGCTCTTCTGTGTCTCATCTTCGTCTTGACGATACTCCATAGGCCCTGTAGGGGGTTCACGTCAGGCCAGTTTGCCGGCCAAACAAGGAACCAGGGTACCTGAAGCAGCTTTTGGTACCTTTGGCAGTGTGGGCATGTGCCAAGTCCTGCTGGAAAATTAAATTAGCGTCTCCATAAAACTAGTCAGCAGAGGGAAACTCGACGGCTGCTTTGACTTTGGACTTGATAAAACACAGGGGACCAACACCAGCAGGTGACATGGCTCCATAAATCTTCACTGACTCTGGAAACTTGACACTAAAGCAACTTGGATTTGGCTCTTCTGCACCATTCCTTCAGATTCTGTGATTTTTGGTTTCTGAATGAAATGGCAAATGTTCTTTAGTCTAAAAAGAGGACTTTGGATCACTTAGCAGCACTCCAGACCTTCCTAGCCCTGGTTTGATGCATCCAATTACTAATGATAAGTTTAAGTGAAGAACTGACTCCAGCTTCCATCCACACCTTGTAAGTCTACCCCGAACTCTTGAAAGTGCTTTGATTCCCAATCCCTCAAATGGGTATCCCTGCTGCCTATGCTGCTTTCTTTCCATTGAACTTTCCACCAATATGCTTGCTTGATGGTCTCTGAGAAGAGCCAGCATGACCGTTTACGGTTTACCCCCTTCATGGAGGGTAAACTGTCTCCATGAGTGTTAGGGACACGAGGTGGGCATATGTTTTCAGTATTAAAATCTTTGTCTTTAATTGGTCGAGTGTTACGCTATTATTTTCTAAGAAACTTAATTTTGGGTTTTAATAGCCAGCCATAATAATCAAAACAAGCAAATTAAAGGCTGGGACTATTACTCTGCTTGTAATGAGTTCATAAATGAGTTTCACTTTCCAAATTGGACTTCTGAAATGCTGTAAATGATCATATTGATGAGCTCCTTCATTTTTGTTGAATGTAAAGTTGATGGAACGCCTGTAAATTGACTCCCTGACGTCTCGGTTTGCTCCACAGCACCAGCAGCAGGTGGTCCAGGCCATGGAGCGCGCCAAACAGGTGACCATGGGGGAGCTAAATGCTTCGATAGGGGTACGTGGGCTCCCCCCTCTGCCTCATAGCGTGTGTACCTTATACTCCCATATTTAATTTTTCTTCCTTTTTTTTTTCTTTTCCTTTTTTAGTGCAAGCCGACTTTTTGGCTATTCTAAAACGTGCTGACTTCATCAGCTCGGTATTCATTTGCATACTATGGTTATCAAATGTAAAGATTTGATTTTAGATCTTATTCGAGCATCACTTCCAGAAACTTGAGTGCTCCTAAAATGGCCGTCTGATTAAACGTTTGCTGGTATTTTTTTGCAAACATTGAAACATTTTCTTTTCAGTTTTTAAATCTAAATTTCACCTCAGGGCTTTTAATTGTGCCACTGCACTGACCTTGGCATTTCTCCTTACGTGCACATCGCAGCAATTAGTTCCCTCCTCCTTCTTCCTCCTTTTCTTAATTACTTCCAGTGAAGCAACTTCCTTGTAAGTCACCGAAGCTTCTCTCGTCTCGTCTTTCTCTTGCTCTCTGGGTTTGTGTTTATTTTGCCGTGTACAGCAGCAGCTTCAGGCTCAGCACATCTCCCAGCATGCCCAGGGCTTGCCAGTCGGCCCACACCCATCAGGACTGCCCCACCCCAGCCTGGCGCTCGGCGGGGGCTCCGGCCTGCTCGCCCTGTCCGGGGCTTTGGGGGCCCAGCTTGCAGCCAAAGATGAGAGGGCGCACCTCGAGGCGGCGGCGGCGGCGTCCGCCGCTGCAGCCGAGCACCACAGAGGTGAGCTTTAAATGAGCCGTGACATTGTTTTTGTTCTCGCAGATCTTAGAGGGCAGATGAGTTCAGCGTTCAGGCAGGAGTCAGACAGCATTTCTGAAGAAAGAACAATGCTGATGTAGGAGGAGAGTAAGCATTAAGTCTTGGCGTGGCGCATTCTGATGATTGATTTTTCCTTTGGCGCTTTCTCAGGCCATAGACAGTTGCTGGTAATAATACTCCTCAGGGATATCTCTGCTCATTGTCATCATTGTATGAAGTTGCAGTGAATAACTTGTGTACTTCTTTGTCCTTACTCGCCCTTGCTGCATTGCTGCACGCTTTCCTGGACGTGTTGGACGTTTTCCTCCTCGGATGAACAGACCGGGAAGCCGGACCAGTGAGTGCAAATTCCTCCCCACCTCACTATTGATCACTTACATCAAACACTTGCCCACCATTTTGTTCCGCTGTTGTTTATAGCGGGAACCCACATCTAGATTGGGGAACTCTTTCCCCAAAGGTCGGGACTTAAAATAAACATGTGCCCATCAAGCCTTAGTTAAGCGTATAGAAATCTCAACCCAAAGAGTAAAAAATGTCGATTGATAAAATCTACTTCAATGCCCATCAGACACGTTGATGGCCGTTGGCCCGTCCACATTTTGTCACAAATTCAGTGACTGTTGTTGGGATTAATGTGACAGAACGGCCAAAGATTAGCTTAATTGTTGCCCGTGTAGCTACTTGTAATAATTATGAAGTGAAAGGAAATGTATATGATTTAGAATTTCTTTTTGAGCCCCCCTTAGTCACCACTTCCCTCCCATTACAGCAGCCTTTTGTCTTTGGGGGGCGTCTATTCCAGCTTAGCAAAGCTTGCATTCTTCTTTGCAAGATAGCTCAAGCTTCTTCAAATGGAATGCAAAGCGACCATCAAAATTCACATTTGCCACAGATCTACGATCTGATTTATCCCTAGACTTTGACTAGGCCATTCTAACACACAAAAATGCTGCATTCTAAACCATTACATTGCAGCACTGGCTGTAGCTTTAGGGTTGTCGAGGTGAGCCTCCAACTATTTTCTGCCATTAGAGCCCCATATTTAGCTCCATCTGTCTTCCCATCAACTCGAACCAGCTTCTGTGTCCCTGCTGGAGAAAAACGGCATCCCACCATGATGCTGCCACCACTATAATTCCCTGTGGGGATGGCGTGTTTGGGGGTGGTGTGCTTAGTGTTTTCTGAATGGAGGACCAAACAGCTCTCTGGGAGATGCAGTAGATGTGTGTGGTATTATTTTATAACCTGACCCTGCTTTGACCTTCTCCACAATTTTCTCCATGACCCACCTACTGTTTTCTAACACAACCCTGAGGCCTTTACAGAACAGCTTGATTTATAAATTCATTTTCACACAGATTGATTTTAATTTCTACTGAATGCAATTGGTTGTAGTGGAATATATTTGGTGGTTTCTAAGGAGAAGGGGGCACAGATACATGCAACAAGGTTTTCAAAACCACGCATCATCTTTTTTACCACTTTATAATTTGTCCACTACTTTGTGCTGGTCTGTCACATAGAATCCCAGTAAAACACTCATTTTTGGTTGGAACGTTATAAAAACCTCAAAAGCCAAAAGCAATTAAAAGATGTTTTTTTAGCCACCAGATTGATTGAGTGTTACTTACAAGATACTTTCAGGAAATGCAAGCACAATTTAATCATCCTAAATGAGCATCATTATATTATGAGTCAGTTATTTCAGTCAATTTTGTCTTTTTCTGTGGCAGATTACTTGTGGCTAACAGAACTGACTTTATTGTTTTAAATGTTATCTTTGTGCATAGAAACATTGTGTAGCTGTGTAATTGTGTAACATTTAAAGCATCACAAAATGCGCAAAAACCTGTGGGAAAATTTAAAAAAATAATAATTTCAGAGCTAGCTGGAGGTAGTCAAAAACCCAAGGACACATCTCTTTAATAGTGCCTTGCAACCTTGAGCAGTTCCTGTTTGGATAGATGTTATCCCACAATGTGGACAGATTTGTTTTCAGCTGATTTTTAGCTCGCTCCAGCCTCTCCAGTGCCTTTAAGAAAACCCTGCCTCCCGCTGCTTCCCTCTGTGGGCTAGCCAGTCGATGCAGCCTGATATTCTTTCACATTCATCTCTGCAGCTCATGAGCCTGACATGATTTATGCACTCCTCCTCACCTCATTATCACCCTCTTCCTCCCTTTCCACCCTCACGCCCTTTCCTCTACTCTGCCGTACTTCCTTCATCTCCCCCTCTCTCTAATCCCCCCACCCCCTCTCTCCTCCTTTTATCCTCTTGTGTATGGATGCTCACTCTTTTGACCACTTTGCCCTCACTCTCTGATTTACCCCTCCCTGTCTGCAGAGCTCCCTGTCCAACGGGGATAAGGGTCGCCCAACAGACTACCTCAGCAACGGCAAGAAGAGGAAAGCCGAGGAGAAGGAGTTCATGACAGACTATGTGAGGACGCCTCCATAACGCTCTTAAATGTTTGAGTAACTGCGGGAAAGTTTCGCCCAACTCCTCCAACACGAGTCAGATAAAAGAGACAGCGTCTTTGTACAAGAGAAGACCGGCAGACTTCAGGGAACTGCCCTCTTTCTTTGTGAAATATTTACAGTCCTGACTCTCTGTACTGTTTTCCTGGAGTATCTGTGGAAGATCAGACCGGTGGAGGCTCAGTTTTAGTAAATTCTGTTACTAGAAGGTTGATTTGAGAAGTGTTTTACCTCCCACGGTTAATATGGTGTAATGGTATTTTACATTTGTACTGTTTGTTGCACACCTTTACTTCTTGTTATGTTTGTTTGCCGATGTGTCCTCTGCATGCAGCAGGTAACTGAGCAGGAGTGTGTTTTTTTTTTTCTGTCGCAGGGCAGCGATGCGGATAAGAGCGACGATAATTTGGTGGTGGATGAGGTTAGTAGGCGGCCGCCAGCATCTGTTTGCATCACTTGACCGCTTTCATCAGCAAGCACCATGTAAACATATCCAGCAGAATCACACGAACAGGAATAATGACCCCCTAACTTTGGCCCATCTCATTTAGCTGCACACACATCCACACATCCACTATTCATACAGGTGCACCGTCTGAACTGCAGCTCACGCTGCCGGCAGAGTTAGGAAAACATGCAGGTAGAATCCTAAAAAATACAGTCTTCACATTTGGACAATGGAATCACAGTTTCTACTTAGTTTCTACTCGGTTTCTACTCAGCTCTGATAGGTCTGGAAACTGAGACACTTTGTTTGATTTTCCAGGTCTGGAATGATCCAACACTCTTTTCTGTTTTTCTAAAGTGCAAATAAATGTGATGGTTTTTTTTACATGGATTTACTTTGAAATTACATTCATTTTGTCTGATTTGCCACACCTCAGTTTTCTCTTTACTTACTAACTAAAAATGCCACTTTACTACTTTTCTGACTGTAAAACTTTGGATTCAGGCTGGACTGGACCTGTGCTCTTTAAGCTGAATCTACTTTAAACAACTCAGTGAAAGTGTACATTTTATGTATTTTTTTATTTACTAATGAAATTAAAGCACTTTAATAAATCCTATTCATTAAAATTTTTCTTTAAGTGAAACTCCTTATTACCAATGCAATATTTAAAAATGGAGCTAATCCAAGTTTGTTCAGATGCCATATGTTTGTCATGCCACACTCATCAGAAGCCAGTTTCAGCTCTCTGTCTTTTCCTGAATTGTGAATCCTACAAATACGACTATTTAAGCAGCACAGGGTAAATATTTTTGTGCTCAAATGTTCAGAAAACTGCAATAAAAAAATAATTTGACTCTGAAAAAGAACAGAAAGTTGAAATGAAAAATTGTGCAGTGGCCATTTAGGCTTAAGTTTTTTGGGGGAGATTTAGTTCTGATTGGCATGTGGTCTAAACAGCCTTCAGAAAATTTAAAATGTTAAAAAAAAATTGTGTTTAGGCCACATTTGAGTGCAGGTTATAGTCCAGTCTAATCTTCAGATATTGTAGCGACATGCTCTGGTGGACCATGTCCAAATGAACAATTAATGCCGCAGTAAATTATCAGTAGGCTCTGTGGCTGCAGGATGTTTTTTCTAAATGCAAATGTCAGAAAGACACATCACTAAGTTGATGTATGTCTGGTAAAGCACAGTTCAGAAGGAGGGAGTCCAGGTTAATAAGAGCTGTTATATTCTTTTGGCAACTTACAGCTTTGCAGTAAAAGTAGGATTTCAACATTTACAGCCACATCTAAGTGCTCTAAAAACTTCATATAAAATCTATAAACGAGATGCTTCAGCAGCATCAAAAAATCTCATTTAAAGTTTGTGAGCATTGATTTTTTTATTTTTTTTCCCCCGGAGAGTTTTCGTCAGGGGCCTCAATGAAAGCCCTAAATAAACCCGAATGTTGTAGAAAGGAAAGTTGAAACTTCAGCTGCATTTAGTTTTTACTTTAACCGGACTTTGGTTCTTTGTGTCATATTTAATGTTTTTTTGCACTTTTACATTTAGGACCCATCCTCCCCCCGCAGCGTGCAGTCCTACTCGTCGAGGGAGAACGGTTTAGACAAGATCCCCCCGTCCCGTAAGGAGGGGCCCCCACAGGCCAGCCCCACCTCCCTGGCATCATCAAGCAGCGCTACCTCGCCCTCTCGAGGCAAAGAGCCCCCACAGGTAGATGGAAGGGCCCGCTGTCAGACGCTTCTCTTTTTAATATCGCATTTGCATGTTCAGCTACACGTGAAATGTTTTTCTCTGAGCACATCAGTTTTTCATGCTGCCACGCCGTTTTTTGCCATTTTGTTCAGGATCAGTAGTTTGTCTCAGTTTTTGAGCTAGAAGCATCCAGTCAGCTCTCAGTGATTATGTTGTCACTTTATTTTATTTTTTGCAGCTCATCTGGCTTCTCAGTCTTTTACTGAATTAGCCTTGCCTTATGAATTTGACCTCTTACATACAAAACCCTAAAATATGAATTTAAATTAATCATTTATTTTAGGGGAATTATCAGACACTGAAAGATGGTCAAGAATCCAGCCTTTAGTTTCTGTACATTTGTTCAGTTTCAGGGGGGAAAAATCAACATTGAGAATTTATTTATTTATTTAGATAAAATCACCAGCAGCTTAATTATTGTTACAGAGGCCACCAGGTTGAAATTGAAAATGTTTTGGTCATGCTGGCATGATTCCCGCTGCATGTGGAGGAGAAACAGGCCCACAGCACCACAGTTCCTCCATCGTACCTAACAGTGGCCACGAGGCACTTTTCCACCGATTTAGTCTGTTGTTTTCCACAAAGCCCACCTGGAATGTTGCTGAAAAGCTCCATCTTGGTCTGGTTTAACCAAAGCATGTAACTCAAAGCGAGTTTGAAGCCAATGGCACATTTTAACTGGTGTTCACTTCTGATTGGTTAGATAGAAAAAGGCTTACAAACCTGTGCTTGACATTTAGGTGGTATCTAATGGTATCTTCTACAACTTTTTTACTTCCTGCTTACTGTGTGTAGTAACATGCTGAAATGATCGTGTTATATTTAACCCCAGGAAATAAGAAAGTCATGAATTACTTATTAGAAATTCCCTTTATAATCATATAAAAAGCAAAGTGTACATTTTAGAAAATGCTTTAATGTTTATTTTAATATTATGACCAGAATAGAGGCCCCCTACATTTATTTAGGTTTTTTAGCTGTACAATTAGAAAAACTCACACGCTGATCTCATTTTTTGGTGCCTCTTTTTTCTGCAAAGACACTTTCAGCTTTCTGTAACTTGCGCTTACTCAGCATTGCTCTGTGTTTTGATGGAAACGTCTCAAAGGCAAATCCAGTCTGCCCTGGCTGAACGGTAATAAAAAGGTTAAAGGAATTTTAAAGGGGACCAGTGCTTTATCTGTATGTGATTTTTATTAAAAATTAAACAGATCTTTCTCACCACTGCAAACTGAAAACAGAATTTAAATTTTTTTTTTTTTTAGAAATGATTATTTCTGGCTTCACCTTGCTCTTCTCTGTCCTTCTCTGCTGTTGCTCTACTCCAGAGAGAGAAGTCTAGCACTCCCGGTATGAAGCCAGGGACCCCCATGTCTCAGGAGTCCAACACCCCAGGACCAAGCGGCCCGCCACAGTTCAGACCTGGGCCAGGAAAGCCCGGCGTCGACCCGCTCGGTAAGCACGCCACGTCCGTGAGGCTAACGCAGCTTTAACGGTAACCCTGGGCCTGTGAATAAGGTGACGTCCTCCATCACCCCAAACTCTCACAAAGCAATCTGCACACAGCACATCATTAAAAATGGGAATTCACTTCTGCGCCCAGGGATGTTTTAAGCCCGTAGCGACCCCGTTTCCACGCAGCGTGTCAGCCGGTGCCGGCCGGCAGTAGTTGGTATGGGTGTCGGCCCGCTCCTCGCCGCCGACCACCATCTGGACTTAATAAGCTGCCGTGGGCAGAAATATTCAGCCTGCTTCACTTTTTAAATGGAAAGATTAGGAGAGGTGATGGACTGTGACTGTGAGCAGCTTCACAATGAGCCTCTATCTATATTCCAGTGTATCTCTCTTTTTTTTTTTTTTTTTTTTTTCACCTGTTAGCGCCTGCTCCAATTTCACACACCTATTATGCATGCGAGCAAGCATATATATATATATATACACACACAACGCACCAACATGTGCAGACAGAGGATATGAAGGATGAGCTTACACACAGATGATGATGTGCAGCGGCACTGCAGGGCAGCGCGGTGGCCAGCAGGGGTCAGTAGTGGTCCAGTCTTGCGGTACGTGACCATCTCCAGCTTTTTGTTGCAGCTTGTTCACAGCTTGTCAGTCACAGCTGTCTGGGAAGCTCATTTTGGTAGATTTGGTATCGCTGAATTGTTTGCTTTAAGCAGGAAGTTGCTCGTAAGTGCTTTCCATAAACAATAAACGCTCTTTTCTTTCTCTCCCAGCTCTGGGCCTGAGGAATCCCCTCGCGGTGCAGGGGGCGTACCCTCCGGGGGCTTTCGGCCTGCCTCCCCCAGGGGTGAACGGAGATCTGCCCGGGGCGGCGGGCTACGGCGCCGGCCTCCACTTGGTCTCCCCTCAGATGAACGGAGCCGCGGCTGCAGCGGCGGCGGCGGCTGCTGCAGGCTACGGACGGTCCCCTGTGGTGAGGCCCGGCGCTCTGCAGATAATCTGTCTTTGCAGTGTCACTGTCAGCATATGAAGCTGTCAGAGAGGGCTCAGATCTGGATATTTATGGCGAAGACAGGAGGGTTTTAGAGGAAAAGCAGCTGCAGTGTGATTTTTATCTTGAGCAATCTGACAGTCTACGACCTTGGCTCTTAAAAACCTCTTTGCTCTTTTATTATCTTGTTTTATTCAGATCTTTTATCCAGATACTGTCACTGTATTATCCATTGTAATGAGCCAGCTCTCTTCCCTGTGAACCGTCGTCTTCCTCTGAGCCGGCTTTTCGTGTCTCCTCCAGGTGGGCTATGAGTCTCCACACCCACATATGAGGGTCCCTGGGCTTTCTGCCAGCCTGCAGTCTGCCTCGGGAAAACCGTGAGTCTCCTCTTCCTGATTATTGAAATTTTCTCTGGCTTGTCATATCCAGCAGAGGACAAATCTAAGATGCATACAAAAGCAGGAGAAACGGAATACTTACAAAGTAAAAGCTCTCTGGGTTTCCTTTCAATGAGATACGTTTGTAGTGTCTCAAGGAGATAATTGGTTTGCCTGTGCAAAGTTTAACAACTACAGTGGCTTTTAAAAGTGTTCATGCTCCTTGAACTTTATATTTATTTAAGAGACTTTAATATGGGGTTGAAAAACTGAAAATCAATGATGCATCATGAAATGGAAGGAAACTGACGCATTGTAGTCCAAATAAAAACCCGGACCATCCAAACATGTTTCTCTTGCTGCTAATCGGAGCCGCCTCTTTAAATCATTTCCTCCCGACCTCCTCCCCAGCGCCTACTCGTTCCACGTGAGCGCCGATGGCCAGATGCAGCCGGTGCCGTTCCCCCCCGACGCCCTCCTGGGCCCGGGGATCCCGCGCCACGCCCGCCAGATCCACACGCTGAGCCACGGGGAGGTGGTGTGCGCCGTCACAATCAGCACCTCCACACGCCACGTCTACACCGGAGGCAAGGGCTGCGTCAAGGTGTGGGACATCAGCCAGCCGGGAAGCAAGAGCCCCATGGCCCAGCTGGACTGTCTGGTGAGGCGCGGCGGACGAGCGGAGGCCCGGCGGAGCGGCGTCTTTCGCTGCTGCTTGTCTGACTTACCGGTCTAAATCCTCTGTGTCCAATCAGAACAGGGATAACTACATCCGCTCCTGCAAGCTGCTGTCGGACGGCCGGACCCTGATCGTGGGAGGCGAGGCCAGCACGCTGTCCATCTGGGACCTGGCCACGCCCACGCCCCGCATCAAGGCGGAGCTGACGTCGTCCGCGCCGGCCTGCTACGCCCTGGCCATCTCCCCCGACAACAAGGTCTGCTTCTCCTGCTGCAGCGACGGCAACATCGTCGTCTGGGACCTGCACAACCAGACGCTGGTCAGGTAAGAGGCTTAAAACGTTTCCTTCAGTCAGATCAGGAGAGCAGACGGAAACGAAGAAGCTAGTTTTTGGTAAGTTGGCGCTGGTGAAGAGGGAAGAGGAGTTGCGTTATAAAGGTAGATTTAAAAGGAGCGTCTGCTGTTCTAAGCTCAGGTTGTCTCGCTGTAATTTGGAAAGTTTGAAGTTTTTTTTTTCTTCTTATCTCTAACAGCTTCCTAAAACTCATACTAAATTTTGCTTCCCTCCATTATTACTGCTCCCTTAAACCCTCTGTCACCACATTTCCAGAGCATTCGAGACGGAAAATCATTTGTCAGAGAGGTTTTGGTCCCGTGAATATTCAGTTGTTTATGCTGAGCTTCTAAATTCAGTGCCGCTCCAGCTAATGGCATCTGTTTCTCATCAAACCGACAGCAAACCTCCAGGACTAGCTCCCCTAGGCCCCATCATTCAGGTTTATATACTGACAAGTGCAGGAAAGATGACCTGATATTATCTCCTTATGTATCTAAAATGCTGATGGCTCAAAATGTAACGGGGTGTCACACAGGGAAGCATAATAGGATAGCTATTTCACAAATCTGACAGTAGAATCGGGCATTTAGAATATTTCACCATGGCTGCGTTAACTTTCAGATTTTTCCACTGTTGCTTCCATGAGAGCATCACATATCTAGAAAATCTAGTGGATCTGTTTCGTTTTAGCATTAAGCTTTTAGTTTTATTATTGTAGCAGCATTTGTGTTTGTAGGCCCCCGCATGCGGCGACAAATGAGTGGCTAGAAATAACGCGATCAACTATTAAGTGCTTGTTATTGTCACTTTTTATCGTTGGGGCAACCAATTCCATAAAATATAATCCAAGTTTTATGCCATGTCATCAATCTCTAATAAAATATCATTAGCTGATGTTTACCAATGCTGCCTGGAATATTTTGTGACACCTGCACGATGTGCGCAGTGACTGAGCAGTGATCCGAATTCTGGTCGCAAGCGTGAGGAGTGATCACAGCCACTATCGTTTATATATGTTAGAGTTTTATTTCCGTGGCTACGTGTTTCCAGTCAGGACGCAAATATTGTAATTTGTATAGATAAACCTACAATGGAGGGAGGGAGCATTTACTGAAAGAGACTTTCAGACCTGAGTCCAAGTTGATGCAATTTGTGGAAAAAAAACCCTTATTTTTTTATTTTTTTGGTCCAAACTCTAAAATGTTTTTGTAGCGCTAGTCTCCCTGTTGCTGTTTAACCACCTTAGTGGAAAACCCCCCCAGATGTCTGATGGTGTGTGTGTGCGTCGTCCTGCAGGCAGTTCCAGGGCCACACAGACGGAGCGAGCTGCATCGACATCTCCAACGACGGCACCAAGCTCTGGACCGGAGGGCTGGACAACACGGTCCGCTGCTGGGACCTCCGAGAGGGCCGGCAGCTGCAGCAGCATGACTTCACCTCACAGGTTCTCAGTCAGGGCTCCCATATCTGAGCTTTAGCAGCTTGATTAAAGAAAATATATTTTAAAGTGTTTTTCTTTTTCTATTCTTCCCTTGTCTGTCCCAGATCTTCTCCCTGGGCTACTGTCCCACGGGCGAGTGGCTGGCCGTGGGGATGGAGAGCAGCAACGTGGAAGTCCTGCACGTCTCCAAGCCCGACAAGTACCAGCTGCACCTCCACGAGAGCTGCGTCCTCTCCCTCAAGTTCGCCTACTGCGGTACGCTCACACAACGCCACCCGTTTAGTCACAGAGGGGTCAGAACCGCTCCTCCGTATCTCACCTCCCATGAGGCTCTATCCGCTGACAGCGGCGTGTTTCTCGTCCTGTAGGTAAATGGTTCGTGAGCACAGGGAAAGATAACCTGCTGAACGCGTGGCGGACACCCTACGGATCCAGCATATTCCAGGTAGGAGCGGTTCGATGCGCGCGGGACGCACTTTAGATTTGACGTGAGAACCAGCAGCTTACCCCGGTGCTGCTGTGGCAGTCGGTAAAACAGCTTCCTGCTTGTCTCCCCGCACAGTCTAAGGAGTCGTCGTCCGTCCTCAGCTGCGACATCTCACCCGACGACCAGTTCATCGTCACCGGCTCCGGGGACAAGAAGGCCACGGTCTATGAAGTCATCTACTGATCTCTGATCGGCTCCTCTCTGAAAACTAGCGATCCCGAGGGCCACGCTGAGGCCCCCTTCCTCAACCAGTGACTGTACAGGGTGTCGGCGGCGGGTGGGAAGCAAGAGACACTCAAGTCGTACTTCGTCGTTTTGTTCGCATTTGTGAGAAATGAGCGAGAGAGAGAGAGAGAAGCGGGGAGACACAAAGTCCCGTCTCTGGAAAACAAACGTTGGTGTTAAATGCTCTGAGAAAGCTGGTTAGTCTGTAGCTGCGCTGATGTGGGATTCCTCCAAAGAACTTTTTCTTTTTCTTCTTTTTTTTTCAAACAAAATAAAACCTCTGTAGTGCAAAAGAGCTTAGAAGAAAACGTTTCTTTTTTTACCTTTTTGGATTAATTGAAAAGCAGTTGAACTGATTTGAACGGCGGAGGTTTAATTGGAGCTGTCCTGACGCTGTGCTGTGCTGTGCAGGTCCAAGCCCGGCCCCGTTCGGCCTCGCTCTGGGTTCTGCTCGGCACGCAGCGAACCCCTCCTGCTTGGCAGATGCGGGCTGGGCATTCTACTGAGGTTCCAGATGCTCTTGTTGTCCCTTCTTTTTTTAATTCCAGCATCATGATTGTAACATTTTTTTGTGCGTACGTGACAGAAACAGGGCTTAGTTGGTTTCCACTGAAATGGCCAGAGAATTAGACTATTTTCATTTGCTTAGAAATGGGGGTGGGGTGGGGGGACCAACCTCAAACACAGGAAAAAAAAAACCTCTGAAGTCAGTTCAAACACGTTCTCTTGTATTTCCGGATAAACACATCCTCTTGAACTCAGTATTTCATGTTCCTCTGTCGTATTTGTTAGGGCACATGCAGACGGACCGACTGGTATTTTCATAAGCACCACCCTGAACCTGGCTATATATGAACATGTAAATAAAGGTCTCTAAACGCAAACAAGACTGTCATCTATGGCTCCGTGTTGCTTTGAACGTCTGCTTTGTTAAAATCCATCAGTGTGTCACCATTCTGGTTTCTTGATTTGTGTGTGAGATCGAAGAAATTAATTGTTTTCCTGAGTCAGGCTTTTTGGCAGGTTTCATTTGGATGTTTCAAACTGTGCTGCGTGGAAGAAGAAGAAAAAAAAAAGGTGCATTGTTGCATTTCTGTTCAAACCCTAACAGCCAGAGCAGCGTGTTCTCGCAGCATGGTGCCACAAAGCATCCTGGAAATATTCAGATGAGAAATAAAGGATGTGAAAGGTGAACGTACGCTGCCTCCTCTCTCCTGTGACGACTGTGTTTCATTCAGAGAGACCAAGTTTCTCGACTGTCTGGAGGATCAGAGGTGAAACGGAGGTGTGTGGGGGGGGGGGGTGATTGTCTTGGGATTTAATGGCACAGCATGAACCATCTATCGTTCCTAGCGCTGCTGTAAGATCTCCCACGTTTTACAGTAAGCTTTCTATTTAGTGTGTGTGTTTCTGAGACGGAGGTGATCTGAACTCATTACAATAATGCTCAAGGGGACGTTCTTCAGTGATCACGGCGAATGTTCTGCTGAGATGAAGCTTTAGATGTTACAGGTGACATTTGTAGTCACCTGGTTGTATAGAAATAAAATGTGACACAAGTTTAGTGGCAACCCCAGTAAAGATGAATACCAATAGATTCCTCTTTTATTGCAGCAAAACTAAATCTGGGAACAAGGGACACTGGAAGTTTCTAGGGTCTAATAGCGTTTTGTGAACATTCAAAACCATTTATTCTGGCTGCTAAATGTTTGAGCTGTAATCCATATGTTTTGTTTTTTAAATCGGTCATATTTAAAATGTGTTTATGCATTCTGCTCTGAAACATCAACTAGTGACAGCCTTGGTGTTCTAATTACTGAAAATCATCAAAAACTAATTCTGTTCAGTCTGCATATTTCTATGATACAGTAACAATCTGTTTACTTAGAAGCTGTACACTTCTGTCTGATTTGAGATACAAACTATCAGAAGTGCAGATAAAAACCACATGACTAAAAACTTTGACCCAAGTCTCCAATATGGCTGCTGTTCTTCTTAATCATGGATTTAGTCCTGGAGCCATGTTGATGTCGATGAGGAACCTCCCATGTCTCCAAGTATTTCTGATTAAAATCAAGTTTTCCTCCAAACTTGGCACTCAGAAGTTCTCACCTATGAGTACAAACGGGCCAGAACCCATTGAAAGGTATGTTAAGAGGTGTTGGGATCTGACTGATGTAACCAAAAGATTAATCAAGTGAAAGCTGTGAACAAACAATACTTTCAGAAAAAAAAACTTAACCAGAGGCAGTTTGGAGTTTTAGTCGCTGCACAGGATCAGCCAGGTGAGCTGAGGGCAGAGCTGATTGGTTCAGAGGGGCTGGAGGGCAGCGAGGTGAACCTGCTATTCAACCAATCGAAGACCGGCACTGGCACAGTTTCTGCAGCCAGAGGTTTTGAGACTGTCAAATTAAGTTTTTAATGGAAACTTTCTGCTTCAGTGTCATCTAATTTTTTTGTCAGGTGTTTTGATGAAAAACAGAAGTTCAATAAAAAAACTTTTTTTCAAAGATCCAATTTATATTTTGATCTCTGAGCCTATGAGTTATCCCTTTTTCATTTTTTACACCGCTCCATTGTGCTGGAAAAACATGGTTTATAACCAGACTGTTGACTGATTGCTGGACAAAGCTGCTCCTAGAGGATGTTTAATACCAGTCTTAGTTCTTGACTGCATTGGATGAGAGGAGACCACACACACATAGTCTCAGGATGCTTTACTGTCATTCTGACAATAAAACATCCTTTTTTTCTCTCGATTTATTTCTCTATTTTATGCATTCAAAGACTGAATGAACCTGTTCAGAAAAGGTATTTTAGCTCTATGTCACTACTTCAATGAGATACAAAGCATCAGAACGTTTCATAAAAGAGCAAATGGCAGCAATTTTCACCACATTCTAAATGAGCGAAACAAGTAGTCAGAATTAATTCTGTAATTTTGACTTCTTGTTTTAACATCCGACTAGGAACTCGTAAAGTTCAACTTCTGAATATTAATAGAATGTACAATGAAACATAATGCTAATTATTTCTCGGTGTGATTAAGATATTTTGTTAATTAGCTTGTATTAATAACTGCGCTGAAACTGATCACTGCAGCTTAGACTCAATGAAAATAAAGATTTCAGTCAGCCACAGGGTGTGGTCACAGTGAAAAAAACGTATAGACTAACATTTATCTCATCTTTTTTAGACATTGAATTCATTCAACTTGTGACTAAACTTATGTGAGGCTAAAAGAATAACCACATCTGGATTTTTTTTTCTTTTTTACAAAGTTTAAGATGAACAAATGCTATAATTGACTGAAAATGTATTTGTTCAAACCGTGTTTTTGCCACAAACAGAAGTTATCTTACAAAAACTCCCCATTAAGAAGTATTAAGTACTTTTTTTATAAAAATGTAATAACCTAGCCTTTGAGTGATTAAGACTGAAGAATTTAAGCAAAATGATGAACCAGATCCCAGATGTGAGGCTACATAAAAAGCAGAAGATTTATATAAAAGCCGTGGTTAAAAAGAGGAATTGTTGACTAATATGTTAGCACGCTAATGTGCTACCATCCTCGTTTACGACATAAAGAGTCCTGCATGGAACAAAACTGTGGACTGTCTGCTCTTCATATAGCAAAATGAGAGATTTTGACAACTGAAAGGATGAGCACAAGTTTGGTTTATTCTTCACAGATAGCATTTGTTGTACAGCACAAGGAAAAAAAAAACACTTCAGGAGGGGAAGACAGTGCATTTAAAAAAAAAAAAAGGAGTTCCTTGGCTTTCCGAAACAGAAAAAGTTCATATGAGCTGTAAAACAAAACAAAAGGTTTTTACACTTTTGGAACAGAAGCACAGACAGGGGAGGGAAAAACTAACTAATTCAAAAGAAGTATCAAATACAATTTCCCAAATACTGACGCTAAACCACCATATGCATAGCCATTATACAGCATCGGTTTGAGTAGTATACAAGCTTGTGTACGGGAGAATCATTTATGGCTACCTGGGGCTGTTTGACAGAAAGAGAGGGGGGGCAGGCAATGGCAGGGCACTGTACAGAACATCTGAGACTCTGCTGGTACTTCAGCCATCGCAGGAGGCCCTCATGATTCTCATATTCTGCTTCAGGGCAGCAGCTACAAAACAGATAAGTCTGGCTAACATTGGATACAGGTAAACAAAATTGCATACTGCCATTCATTCTGTTCTGAAAGGAGGATCATTAAGGATCCCCGCTGTATAAAATACCTTTTTTTTTTTTTTTGTTTTGAGCAGCTCAGCTTTAGTGCAACAAGCATGCAGTGAAAGCGGAGCCTCCTCCATAGCGAATCTTTAGTGCCCGCTGAATAGAGACGAGAACCAACGGAAGTAGGAGCTGAAAACAAGATGAGGGGCAAAAAACAGACTCAAGTACGCTTACTACCACTTCTGCAAAGGGGGGGATAAAGTATAAACAACAAACAGTGGAGTTCTTGGTATGTTTTCTATACACAGGATTGTTGACGCTGTACACCCTCTGGCTGACGAGCATGAAAAGAACTTTAAAATAGATCCCACATGTGTTTCCTAGATTTTCTACTTCCCATGTCAATGTATCCCCCTCTGAGCCCCAATCAAGCCACAGGCAACCCAAGTACATAAACATATTAGTATATAGGAAAAGCAATCACTAGCAATAAAAAATAATAAAACAATTGAGTGGATTAATAGAAGAAATTTAAAAGTGCGTTTTATTTCTAAACACCACAGAGAGCTCTGACACACAGTTTCCTTCTCGCTCTGGAATATGAGAGATTTGAAGAAGAAAAAAAATCTGAAAAATTACTTTTAATGCCTGGGTGTAAAGGTTAATACCACACAAGTCTGGACGCTAACGGTGGTTAGCTTTTAGCACACACTGAAAACAGATCAAACGTTAGCTTTACTTCCATTTTCTGCGCATTGAAATCCAAAGTAAAACTCTCGAGCCGTCAAAAATCGTCTGCCAGACACCAGAGAAGCAGCGGTCTCTCTTAGCTGCTCTGAAAACACAAATGTTTACAACTCTGTTGTGTTTCCTCTTCTCGCGCCTCAGCATTCTTGAATTATGTCGACCATATTGTGAAATACGATGAGATTTTCCCACCAAACGTCTGCTGACGCTTTTGATTTAAGTCAGAAGTCGGAACTAGGGACAGGAAGTGACATCACACCCAAGTTGAGCGTGTGCAAGCGCCATAACTAGTGGGAAATGCTAACTGCTGTGGTCAATGACAGGACTGGCTACTACCAGCAATACGACTCAATAAACATCCCAAAAGAGGCTGTTCATAAAACGGGATGATGCAGTACTGCGTGTGCCGCTAATTTCATGAAATACCAACGGTCATGAATCCAAATTAGTTTCTTCAGAGTACAAATCAGACGGCGCACTACCCTGAACAGCCCTGCCATATGGTCTGTAAAAGCTCCTCAAAGCTTCCATTCAACTGCTAAACAATTCACTCCAACATTTTGGAAAAGTACAAAGCCCCCCTGGTAATATGGACAGAATTTTTTTTTTTTTGAAGATGTTAAGTCGTGGCCACGCTTTAGTAAGGCGTTGCCACGACTTAACATCTTCAAAAAAATTTCTGTCCATGTCACCAGAGGGGCTCCGCAGAAAAGAGTTAAAAATTTCAACTGGAATTCTTCGTGCTCTAGAATCTTATCAGCTTGTGTCAATTACGAGGCATTTTTCTGCCAAAGACGTCATGCTGAACCATCGCCCCGGGTTGAGGTGCAGGCGTCTCTCTATATCGAATATGACGCCCTCTGAGTTGCTCTGATCAAGCGCGACGGCTCTTGAAAACAGTGAACACGACGTAGTCCACGGGGGAACAAGGAAACGTCTCAAACACGGCTGCGGGACCCGGCAGCGCCTCGCACTTCCTTGCCAAGGTTCTGCTCGGACACGACCGCAAACTCCCTCTGCAATGCCACCTGTTGCCCCGGCAACCGTTTCAGACCGTGCGTAACGGTGGCAATTTATTTTCCCACTGGCATTTTCAAGGATCAAACCAACAAGATCCAGCGTTAATTGGTGATCTTAGAAGCACTTGTTGGACACGGTGTGCTGCGCTCAGATAACGCACAGCTGCTCAGCCCGCTCTGTTCTCAGTCTGTGGGCGGGGCTAACCGCACGCTTAGTTTACAGCGGCGCAGTCGCCTAGCTTTCTGAATGCCATTAAGGTGTTCAGCTTCTAATTTGATGAGAATCAATAGCTTTATATAACAAGGTTTAGTCAGAGATGGAGACTTGTGCGGAAATGAAAACAACTAGTTGCATAAAATCTGGAATTGGATTAGTCACTGCTTAGTTAGCCACAGACGATGGTGTAATCGCGTGGTGTTAATTTGCCCTCTAGTGTGCCTCACAGTGAGCTCGGTGTGCTGCTACTTCATCTAGCTGACAGCGCCTTTTAATGAGCGCGAGCGCGGCGGTGGATGTCAGGAGAACAATCCGGAGGAATTAGAGGCAACGGATCGGCTGATGTTCTGTGTTTGTGTCTCCGGGCCCTGGGAGAATCCCACCGACTCCCCTGCTCATTAGGGCTTGCTGCCTTTGTCAGACCAAAATAAAACAGATATTAAACAGAAAGACGGCGGAAGGCGCTGGGATGAATGTTTAATTGGGTGCTCGGCGTGTTGTGGGTTTTTCGCTCCCCCCGTCTCACGTTTACCTCAAGCGTCCGGGCGGAGGAGGAGGAGGGGGGGGGGGGACGACGAAACGGGAGTGTTTGTACTCTCCGCCCTGTGCGTCGGAGCGGGTTTTCGTGTCAGTTTATGCGGAAATCTGAAGCATCTCGCAACGTCATCGTTCTCCGACTCCTGACACCTCTCGCTGGGGAGATGGAGCTTCAGCGTCAGCCTCATTAAGGCCTCCACTGTCTAGCTAATGAATCGATTGTGTGGTATCAGTGCTCCTGGCTGGCGCTCCCACAGTGCCGCTCCGCGCCTCCTCTGGGAGCCTCCCTTCCACTGAGCTCTTAATCAGGAAACAGCCCTAATTACCCTACCTCCCCAAACCCCCCCGCCCCCCCCAAAACCCGCCCGTTTAATTTCTCTCCCTTCCGCACTATCGCTCTCTCTACTCATTTCCCCCTCCTTTCTCGTCACAACTTTATCTTTACACTCTGCCGCCCTCTTCCCTTTGTCTTCCTTATCTTGCTGTTTCTCATTCTGCCTCTCTCTCTGCTATCATGCCTCGTTCAATGAGCTTAAACTGGGTGGAGGAAGGCTGTGGTGGGGGGGTGGAGGGGGTGCGGACATTTGGGAACACCTACAGCAGCTTATATTACAGCAAAACAAGAGGACATTTTAGGGCTGATGATCGAAGGAGATCAAGGCGAAGGTGGTGGTGATGATGATGATGATGATGTAGAGGGTCGGGTGGAGTGGATTCATAACGTCCCGCCCGAAAAAAAAAAAAAGAAAAATACAAAGGAGAAAGGAAACCCTCCATCCTGTTGTCTCGCGTGTCCTCCTGCTCCTTAATAGACCACTTCGTACACAGTGGCCTTCTTGTCCCCAGAGCCCGTCACTATGTACTTGTCGTCCGGGGAGACGTCGCAGCTCAGCACAGACGAGGACTCCTTGGACTGCGAGCGGCGGAGGAGGGCGGCGGCAGATGGAGAGAAACAAAGAAAAAGAGAGAGGGATGTTAGGAAAGAATCAGACGTGACTCATCAGTTAATCCTCCATCACACCAGACATATTTGCATTTCAAAACAGTCGGCAATTATCTCCAAACACACAAACTCTGCAGCTCCAGGATGCGGACTTATTTGTCTGATGATTTCTTTCTCCTTTCTACTGAAACGCCGCCTCCCTAAAAGCAGGTTAATGGCTTCCAGAGCTGCCTTCCTTTTTTTTTTTTTTTTTTTTCCTACCTCTGCGTCAGAAAGTACGAGCGGCGCACCTTGTTTCAGATGATCTAAAACTGCTCCATCATTCATTCTCCTTCTATTCATCACACACTCTCCTCCTCCTTCTCCCTCGCTCCTGCTGACTCTCTAAACTCCTCCACCATCTCCTGCTACACGCGCAGTGGGGCTGTCAATCATCGGCGCATAGCGAGAGGCCATCCGACACAGGATTCCTCATATTAGATCAAGACAGCGGGAGGCGGAAAAGGAAAGTCCGGGAGGAAGGAATGCACTGACAGCTTAAAGGAAACCAAAGCAAAGAGAAAATTGAAGAAGAAAAAAAAAAACTATTAGACTTGGATTGCTAACATTTCTGAAAGTGGTTTAAAATAGAGAATACCAACACATCTATTTTGAGGAGAAAAAAAAGGGAGGACTTGTGTTTCTAGGAATGTGTTATCCTTCTTTTCCACTAAATTAAGTAAAAGAAATGACAGAAATGGAGTCATTCAGAAACAAACCCACGAGGCAGCGGGCCAAGCACCGACAGCACTCTGATCACTCCTGCTAATAAAAAGCCGAGGTGTAGCTCATGTGTATTCGCCTCCATGGGTCACTGCTCCTTAAACAAACAAAAAAACAACCTTCTGCTCTCACAGGCTTACATGTCCGGCCCCTTTTGTCATAGGTTTGCTGCAGAGAAACGAGCCCACGGCACCATGCTGCCGCTAACGCGTGTCACCAGGAGGACGCTGTGTTCAGGGGCTGTTTGCAAACTTTTTTTCCTCACGCAATGCTTCCTTCCTTACGGTGCTCTGGACAGAAGTAGGAAGCTTCTTCCTACTTCATTTTTTCACTACTTTATACCAACTTTGGATATACACATGAGAGAAGGCGGGTACAGACCGAGAATCCGCCTGAAAAAATATGCACACAGCCACATTGACGTCAACACTTTAACTGGAATTGCAGCACTTTATTCATCAGTATTTGGTCAGCAATGTTACTGAAGCTATCTGCAAACCCCGCAGCACATGGCGACCCTTTCTTCAGTGTCTCATGCATTATGCACGGCAACAGAAGCCACTCCCCCTGCTGGCTTACATAATAAATGCAGCTTTATGATTCTTTGGATTCACTTTTCATAAAGCAGAACACCGCGTCCATCTTTTCTGCCGTACATGCTGACAGCAATCAATCCATCAAGACCGACAGCATGATGGGGTTAAAAGGGGTTACATTAAACATAGCGTGTGTACAATGCTATGTAATCATTTTTGATTGAGGTAATCACTTTTAACTGAAAGGATCAGGTTGCTTATTTTTCATGCAGGGAAATGTTTTTGCATGAAAATAATTTAATTCATCATAATCAGAAAAAAAAAAACTCCAAGCGCTTACATTGCATTTAATGGTTATATAATTTATTCTGCCAAATTTTCTGAAATTATTGTTCACCAGTGCAACATTCAAATCAGCACGACGCAAACAAAAAGAGAGCTTAATCAAAAGCAAGTACCCCACTTATTAGACGCGCGTTGTTGCAACTTCTTACTATTTACGCATACAATCTCTAAACTGCAGAGCAAAAGCAGAACACGCAGCTTTGCAGCATGACCAAGCTATCTGGAGGGTTGATAAGATGCATTTTTTGTTAGATGTGTTGTGTTGCCAAAACTGAGCAAGAAATAAAATAAAAAGATCAAAGGAGAAATTGATAAAAAAAAAACTAAAGGAGGTGTAGTGCTAACAAGGTGGGAGGGGGAAAAAAAATCAAGACGTGGTTCAAATAGGCTTGTGGAAAAAGATAAAAAGAAATCCAAGGAGAAAGTGTGAAAAACATTGTGTGGCGTAAAGAGACACAAGGAGACAGAAACAGAAAAAAAACAGCATTAGGCAGCAAGAAAGAGGGGGAGGAGAGAGCAGCTCTGTGTAACATGCTGAAAGGACGGAGCAACGTTTGGCATTTGGATAACAAAGCCAGATAGCCTGCCTTCTCCTCTCAGTCCACAGAGAGAGACAGGAGCCGCCAACCCCGCTGCCCACGGCGGATTACACAAATATGACAGCCACACTGCTAAACACACACACACACACACACACACACACACACACACACACACACACACACACACACACACACACACACACACACACACACACACACACAGAGAATACGCCGCTTAAATGGACCTTTGTCTCCCTTCTCTCCCTTCATTCACACCCAGATTTACCGGCTCAGCTAAAAATACTGCACAGGCGTGATTCACCGTATCCGGCAATAGAGCATCTGGACAAGGTGGAATTACGACGGTGGCGGTTGCGTGCGCGCATGTTCAGGTTTTGGCATCCGGCGCCCTCAGATCAACAATTTTCTTTAGGATTCAAAACGCTTCTCCCTCTCTCTGTAGCTTCGGGGGGGCTGAGTATAAATGTGTGTGCGTGACCAGCAATCCAAATTCAGGGTCCAAACACGCAGAAAGAATTGGAAATACTAAATATAATTTTGATTTTTGAACATGTATAGAGTATAAAGAGCCTCAGAGCTCTCACCTGGAAAATGCTCGCTCCATATGGTGTCCTCCATGCATTCAACAGATTGTCTTTTCCTGTGCTGACAAACCACTTTCCTGAAATAACAAGCACACACAGCACAGCACGTCACCAAAAGTACAGGAACGACTGATGTCCAAGCTGTTCTTCTGGACCTACGGGGCTGAATACATGCAGGATCACACACACACAAAAAAAAAAAAAAAAGAAAACACTTTTGAGTGAGCGTACCGCAGTAGGCGAACTTGAGGGAGAGGACGCAGCTCTCGTGGAGGTGCAGCTGGTACTTGTCGGGTTTGGAGACGTGCAGGACTTCCACGTTGCTGCTCTCCATCCCCACGGCCAGCCACTCGCCCGTGGGACAGTAGCCCAGGGAGAAGATCTGGAAGACGGGAGGTGGAGGTGGAAAGAGTAGAGGAGGAGAAGATAAGGGTTCAAAAGTTATTGGAATGAAGGGAAAAAGGTAAATAAATAAAACGAAGAACGAGTGGAGATGTTGAGAACAGATAGAGGAAGAACTAAAAAGATAAACAGGGTTGTTGTGTGTTTAAACCTGTGATGTGAACTGGTGGTGTTTATTGCAGATAAATCCATAACTCTGCAGCTAGAAAATGCCATAAGGTATTTTCATTTAATCCAAAGTTAAAATGGTTACAGTGAGGGAAATATATATAAGAAAGCACTTGTTTCTGAAATTGAGTCTCAAACAGAAATAAATATAATGCATATTACCAAGAACAGAAGTATTTGACTTCCCCCCCCAAAAAATACTCCTATTATTTTTTTGATTAAAAAACCCAAATCAGTGCGATCAGGGTTTTGGTCGGTGGCCAGCATTCCAATGTTCGGCACTTGGGGAACCTTTTCAAATCTGTCATGTTCAAAAGCTTCAGAACGTATAAAACCATGACTGAAGTTTGGTACTCAGCATTACACCAAATCCTCTTTTCATCCCTCTTTTTTTCCAAGAAATACAACAAAAAATTGGCTGATGGTCAGAATTGGCTGACTTGATAGGGCCTGACGTGTGAACAGCCGGATGGGACATAAAACAACGTGATCTTCTTCCAGTCAGTGAACGCACCGTAAGATAGTGTGCTTTCAGAGAATACAGCTGAGGCTGAAGATCCAAAGAGGTCTGACTTCCAACTCGCAGCATTAGCTGTTCAAATCAATCCCTTCCCCACTCGGGCTAAAGTGACCTTCTAGCATTTTTGAAGACTTTTGATCTGAGGTTTACAAAACCAGAGATCCAAAAATAAACGTCACGTCTAACAGATTTCTCCATGCAGTACAGCACAGGCTACAACCGACCCATTTGTTTCAACCTGTTCTCTCTCTCCTGTGCTACAGGCTGGAAAGGATTCATTTTAAATAAATGTTTGATTTTTTTCTCTCTCTCTCAAAACATTCCAGTAGTGGAAAGGTTCTGCTTAAACCTCGCCGGTGTCTAGCCAACAGTTCAAGCAGGAGCTTCGAGAGGTTCATCTAGAAAACCTCTGATAAAGAACTTTCTGTCGCTGTGCCGGATGGACGCTGCTGCATGTTTGCTGAGTTTTGTCTTGTAACCTGTGAGGTGAAGTCATGCTGCTGCAGCTGCCGGCCCTCTCGGAGGTCCCAGCAGCGGACCGTGTTGTCCAGCCCTCCGGTCCAGAGCTTGGTGCCATCGTTGGAGATGTCGATGCAGCTCGCTCCGTCTGTGTGGCCCTGGAACTGCCTGCAGGACGACACACACACGCACACGCACACACACACACACACACACGCAGAGCTTCAGAGAACAGAAAACACACACCTGCAAATACACAAATCCTGCAGACTCTGCCTTCTGTGTGTGTCTTTGCTTCTCTTCTGCTCGAGGTGTCAGAATGAATATATTTCATTCCCTCTCTCCCTGCAGCACTTACTGCCCTGAGCCCACCCACACATGATTCCTTTTTTTTCTCCCTTCCTGGCACTCCTTGTGAGCCGTACCTCAGCACCTTCCCTCCCCCTTCTTCCCGCGTTTCTTTCTCTCCTGTCATGCCAAAGCTGGCTGTTTTAATCTCTTTATACCCCCTATAGCAACTTTATCCTTCTTCATCTTTTTCCTTCTCTTTTTGAAATTTCTTATAGGTTATCTTCATTCCCTCTAAGATCCTTTTTTACCCCTCTATAATGACATTCAACTTTGAGTCAGACTGAAGTGTTTTCGTTGATTCTGAAACCCACCGGACCAGCGTCTGGTTGTGCAGGTCCCAGACGACGATGTTGCCGTCGCTGCAGCAGGAGAAGCAGACCTTGTTGTCGGGGGAGATGGCCAGGGCGTAGCAGGCCGGCGCGGACGACGTCAGCTCCGCCTTGATGCGGGGCGTGGGCGTGGCCAGGTCCCAGATGGACAGCGTGCTGGCCTCGCCTCCCACGATCAGGGTCCGGCCGTCGGGGAGGATTTTACAGGAGCGGATGTAGTTATCCCTGTTCTGATGTGTAAAGAGAAAGAAGAGGTAACACACCTAATACAGAAAAAGTTAAACTTAGCAACTCTTGGAGGATTCTCTTGTAAGGATGTTTTACAAAATGACAACTTTGCTGGGTCATAAAATAGTTTTGTGTCATGTCTGCAATTGTTTTTCCTCCCAACATCTATAAGAAAATATGAAAAAGACATCCAGAGTGTTGATTTTAAGGAAATATTACTCTGTGAACTGGAGGATGAAAATTCACATTTCAAGAATCAAGAAGCTTTATTTATCATTATGTGTTACCATAATGACATTTTGATGAGGCAGACACCAGCTGATACAACAAGACCTAATCTTTCCATTCCATTCATTTATTTTTATACATAAATATAAAATACTGTTGATCGTACTGGTCAACAACAACATTCCCTGATGGCCTTAAGCGTGCATATCGTCCTAAGCTGCTAATACTGAAGTCGAACAGATAGCAGTCTATAAAACTACGCAATCTGAAGCAGTAATTAATATCACTGTATTAATAATGTCCCTATCAGACGCATAGCTGCTAAAAACACCAAAATAACAGAAAACTAATCACAAAGTCATAAAGTCACACAGATTGAACTGAGTTTGATCTGATTTTAAACCTTCTGTGGGTTGATGTTGAGGATGTTTGTCTGAAGTAAAAAGTACCGTTACACCATGATCTCACTCACATGATGAGGCGGGTTTTGCTTGGTCCCAGCTCTATTACAAGACCAGAAATGTTATATATTTAAGTAACTTGTCAGAGAAGTCTTTGAAATCTGAATAAAGTTGCTCTTTTACTTTTTTCTATCGTTTTAGCTTGAAGATAATCTTCTGAAAATAAGTTATTGTACTCCACCACTCGTCCGGCGCGCCTCACCAGACAGTCCAGCTGGGCCATGGGGCTCTTGCTTCCCGGCTGGCTGATGTCCCACACCTTGACGCAGCCCTTGCCTCCGGTGTAGACGTGGCGTGTGGAGGTGCTGATTGTGACGGCGCACACCACCTCCCCGTGGCTCAGCGTGTGAATCTGGCGGGCGTGGCGCGGGATCCCCGGGCCCAGGAGGGCGTCGGGGGGGAACGGCACCGGCTGCATCTGGCCGTCGGCGCTCACGTGGAACGAGTAGGCGCTGGGAAGCAGAAAGGAAAATAAAAAAAAATATTTTTTTTTTATTTATTTTTTTTAGAAAGAAATTAACAGAAAAAAAAGAAAACGTGACAAAGAACAGAGCAAAACGCACTCAGAAGGTAAAGAAAATAAATCAATGAGCATGTGAACGCGAACAGCAGCAATTAAATACACAAAATTCAATAAGAACCACACAGCTCAGACATCGGGGTGTGAAAGGTGCAATCTCTGTTATATTCACCCAAATCTGGGCGAATTACTGAGCTCGGAGCAGCTGTGGGTGCGAATGCATAATGGCAGATTGTATTAGGGGCAGAGGCGGCGTGGCACTGCTAATGGCCGATCAATAGCGTAGCGGCTGGAAGCCAGGCCTGTTTTATGATTTCAAATTAGCAGCACAAGAATGAATCGCTGCTCTGCAAGACACAAGAACAATAACACAATAGCCGAGTCCGCCAAGGCAACATAAAAAAAAGTGTAAATGCGTGCGAGTACTGCGGATCTTTTGAAGTGTTTTCAGTGGAGGGATTTCAGGTAACATCAGTGAATGAGTCGGGCTGCTTCTTCATAAAGCATTTAGAAACTCGTTTATAACGGTGCTGTCATCATTTATAAAAACACCCAGCAGAGTCTCAAACTCTGACGAACCCAGACAGATTAAAGACGAAGAAGAAATCTAAGATCTTAAGCTTAGGGATCCTTTAAGAAATCAGCTGTCTTTTACACAAACATTGAAATGTTTGTGTAAAAGCATTATGCTGTCCGAACAAACGTGGATAATAGAATCAGCTATTTAAAACACAGAAAAACATCGTTTATCCATCCTGGTGATAAAACAAGAGATTTTTAGAGTTAAAAATGTTGTTTAGAGAATGTATTGACTAATTTTTAGATTTTATGTATATATCTTAATAAAACTATAGATTAAACACTTTAAACTAAACTAAATTCTGGTTTACTTTTCAACTACATGTAACACATTTTGTCATTTCACTCGCCATGGAGTTAAATGGTTGCTATTCTTTAGCTTACCTGGATAGAGAAGCATGCTTAACTACAAAAATCCAAAATGTCTTTCTCTCCGAATTTGCTTTTTCCCCACAGAGATCTGCAGTATTTATCCCTCTGGGTGGGCATTTGCCAGTAGCTCTGACGTTATGTGAAAAATGAAGAATGTTCATGTTTTTTTGGAAGTACAAATGTTTACCTCTCCTTTTATGTATTTTAGTATATAGTCGTCTTTCAGCCACCTGACAGACAGTGTGCAGCAAAATGTGGTGGAAGGCGGCACCGCTTTACTTTGCATCGTATCTGCCGCCTCGTCAAAAGGGCTTTATACAGTGTTACAGGTAGGACACAAGATTTTTGTGCTTTTTTTTTTTTTTTTTTTATAAATATGCAAATTCTTTAGAACTTGCCATTACTTTGCATATTGACTGATGCTTTAATGAGAAATGCAAAAAAGGCTGAAGGGATGTAGAGAAGAGTAAGCTTTAAAGGTTGAATCAAAGTAAGTCTCAGAAATAGATTCTAAATCATTCTGAATCACGGTTTTCTGTTTTCCCCTGGTTTCTGTTTGTGCTGCATGCATAAAGCGAGGGAGTATAATGTCTACGTTTGAAAGTCATGTAAGCGGATCCTTACGGTTTGCCACCAGAGGAACCTGGGAGAGAGGACGACAGCCCCGGCGCTCTTAGGTGAGACCGCGAGTCATACGCCACCTGGTTGGTATATAAGAAGAAAAAAAGAACTGACGCTCACAGATATTTCAAAAACAATGACAGAAAAAAAAGTGAATTAGACGATAACTCTGTCTCATTTGAACTCCCTCATGCTCTGAAGCGTGATACAGCAGACAGACATAATAAGGATTACATGCAGGAACGTTAAATGGCAAAAGCACTAGCAGCTCTGAACTTTGCCTTCCCTACAACCGTTTCTCTCTGTGAAACTTGATAAGACGGTGTAAACATGACAACTTTGAGCGCATAATGAATGCGCTGCATGGACACTGACAATGCAGAGCCAATTCATCAAATATATCAACAGTACTCGGACAGTCTGGAGGGCTGGATGTGAATCATAAATCAAAGCCTGACAGAGAAGAATAATTCGGCCTTTTTCGCTCACCATCGGGCTGCGGGAGTAGGCGCTGGCTGCGGCGCTGATCTGCGGAGAGAGAGTAAGAGCTCCTCCGAATCCCCCTGGGCTGGCCAGCTCCCCGTTCAGTCCTGCGTGGGACACCACGCCAAAATGAGCTGGGTATGAACCGGGGGGCACAGACATGGGACTGCGGAGAGCTGGGGAGGCGGGGAAAGAGGAGGGAGCGGTTGAAGGAACGGGGAACCACATGTAGCACGCAAAACAACAAGAGTCGCAGAGGGGCTGAGGAGAAGGAAACAGCTCCTCGTCCATTAGCTGCTCCTCATACGGCAAAACATCACAAAGTTGTGAAAAACTGGGAAGTGGAAGTGAATTTTCGTTTTTTAACATGAAATGTGAAAAAGTCTGGCTTTCATTCATATTCAGAGACCTTTACTCCAGTCGCCCTAAATAAAATTCACTGCAACCAAACGCCTTCAAAAGTTTAAAGATCGGTAAATAGAGTCAACCTGTGTGATTTGATCTCAGTAAAACTCCAGCTGTTCTTTGAAGGCCTCAGAAGTTTGCTGGAAAACCTTAGTGAACAAACAGCATGAAGGGGAATAAAGGTGATGGAGGTGTAGAGCGTTTATAGAGAGGTTTGCTAATAAAAGATAACGCCTCAAAGTGCTTCGTCGATCTTTAGAAAACTGAGGAGTATGGGAGAAATGTTAATCTAACTGGACATACAACTGAACTGCACCTAAAAATGTCCAGAGTGACTCGAAGGGAGAAGCAGAAATCAACCTAAGTGGGAGAATCTGCTGAGGGGGACAGAAGGCCGTCATTGTAAAACATGGTGATGGCAGCGTCATACTGTAAGAGTTGCAATTTTTTAGCAGGGACCAAGATGACGGGATCATGGACGGAGCTAAACACAGGGCAGTACAGGAAGAATGCTTGTTAGAGGATGTACCATGTTAAATGAAAACATGCAACCAGAGCTACAACGGAGCAGGAATATCAGAATAAACTTGGGAGACATGCCCCCAAAATGAGTTGAAGCTGTAACTGCGTTGAAAAGTGGTTTTCCATAGGGTTGACTAAAGGAGGCTGAATACAAAAGCATTTAACATTTTTAGGAATTTCATTTATTAAACATTTTGTTGAACCTTGAATCATCTTCCTTCTGCTTCATAATTAAGCAATAATTTGTGTCGGTCTGCCACATAAAACACCAATAAAAGACTTAGAAGTTTGTGTTTGTATTTGACAAATTGTGGACAGTACAATGAGTGCAGGATAAATCCTTTTTTCAAGGCGCCGAGTAACAGGCGGCAAAGTTAGTGACAAGGGGTAACATGAGTTTTCTCCACTGACTGCAAGAGTAATTATCAAATAAATGTCTTACTAAAGACCATCACAGTAATGGTTAGTCTGGATCTTGTCAGTTCCTTCCACTAGAATGTCAAAAATGAATAAAAGTGGCTAATTAAAGGGGGATGGAAATGTGGCTGCATTATCCTAGATAAATATTAAAATGAATGAAAGTTGAGGGATAATAGGGGACTGGAGGTCAAAGACAAAGACTCACAACAGCTGAATACATTTGACTAATCTGCTGAAGAAGATGGCTTTAAAGAATAAGTTAACGTTCTAACTTTCTTTACTAACTGATGAGATGTAATTAAATATTAAATATTAGGCGTGTGCTGGACGCTGGCTTGATTGAGCGCACTCGTTTGTTCTCCGGTTCTAATACCACTGTCAGGTTTTTGTTTTTTGTTTTTCTCACCGAGTGGGTCTGCACTTGTTGCTGCTTTGCTGACGAGGCGAAGGCAGGAGGTGCTGGGGCCTGGAGCTCCAGGGGCCCCTGTGGACCCTGGGGTAAGAGCCTCGCGGTGGGACGGGGACGGGGTGCCAGACTTGGAAAGTGGAGACTGGGATTTATCCATCTGCTGAGACATCAAAGCACAAAAATAACCCAAAAAAAGTCCTCATGCTGGAGCTGTCTTTGGAAAACACTTTAAAAATAGATTCATTAGTTGTTGTTTTTTCTCTGGATTTAGTTTGAAGGTATTGGAGCAGCTTTAATAGTGCTTTACATGAACATGAAATAATTATAGCTTGGATGAGTTTTCTTGTTTGTTAAAGCAAATTTTAATGAAATATTGTAAAACGAATAATAATAATAAAGAACCTAAGGAGACTAAAAAAATATATTTCCTTTTATCGCCAAAAAAAAAAAGCTATGTCCTTCATTAAACATGTGAAAAAAATGCTGATTATGCTGTTTTAACATAGCAGCAGTTACTTTCTGAGATTTATCTCACCTGGGCAGGGTCCTTGGCCTTCCCTGGGGTGGGACTGCGGGGGTTTGGCGTGGACGGTGCCTCACCTGTGCTCGAGGAGCCCGGCAGCTCTTTCCTGAGGGACGGCGCCCGGTCCAGCCCGTTCCCGTGGGGGGAATGAGGCGGGCTGCCGGTGGGAGAGTTAGGCTCCTAAATGACAAAGTCAGATAACAAACACATTTAAAACATTTAAAGTTTAAATGTGTTTCTACAAGGAAAATAAATGCTTTTTAAATAAGTCAGATTTATTGCAATTTTAAAGTAATGTACTGGATGTGAAGATGACAAAACTAGCTCCAAATAAGAGAATTTCCGTAAAGATTGACAGTTTTTTGTTTTGTTTTGTGGCAGCATCATCCAAGCTATCTTGTCTCAGTCGTTTATATTTCATGTTTATTAGTCTTCGATTCCTACTTTTGGTGCCGATGGCAAAAATGTGTGTGATTCCAAAGCCAATTTACTTTTTCCACTATGACCTCAGCAGTTTCATTGCACTATTTCAGCTGTGCAAACTGGTCCAAAAGCCCCTTATGCATGGGGTTTGCATGTTCTCCTTGTGCATGTGTGGGTTCTCTCCGGGTACTCCGGCTTCCTCCCATGGTTCAAAAACAGGACTGTTAATTGATCTCTCCAAATTACCCTTAGGTGTGTGTGTGCATGGTTGTGTGTCCTGTGTGTCTCAGTGTTGCCCTGTGATGGACTGGCAACCTGTCCGGAGTGTACCCGCCTCTCGCCTGAGGACCGCTGGAGATAGACCCCCCCCCCCCAATGCGACCCTGCACTGATAAGCGTATTGTTCTAATCATTTTACTAATTCATGCTAGACAAGTCCATAATAAAAGCTGTGTAACCAAGGCATTCAGGGCAACGTCTGATGTTTGTTGAGTCCATTTAAATGTGCAAAAGCTTCCCAATGAAAACAGTAATTCATGCAACATTCGATTAATTAATGGAAAAACAAAAGTATCTAATCCCAATCAATCTTACCCAAATGAATGATTTAAGAACTTGTAATAACAATTACCTAAATTTATGAATATGAGTTTAAATTCTTATAATAGTGGGTAAGAACAAAGGTCCACTTTCCCTCTATTCACAAGATGAGCCCTGGGGAACATCAACATACACATCAACATACACATTATATATATATATATATATATATATATATATATATATATATATATATATATATATATATATATATATATATATATATATATAAAGTGTAGTGAACATTACACAAATCAGGAAAGACACTGGCTTGGATGCAGCAGTATGTGGACCTTGAGACACTCTCATGTATTGCAGATGCTTTCGTCACTGTTGGGTCAGTGCTGCATCACACAGAACAGAAAGCTGGAGCAATCACAACTCTCGTTAGGTCACTGTGATCAGCATTTTTTTTTAGCTAGTGCCACACACACACACACACATGCATGCATGCATGCCTGCACGCACAAACACACACAGACGCTGAGGCATGAGTGCACTCTTTAACTCACACTACTACTTCTTCTTGCCACAGCGAGTCGTCTGTCTCCATGTAACCCTATCTTCTACATCTAACCTTATCTTCTGGACACCAGAAATGTTCATGTCCTACCTTCGTCCCACATACAGACACATTTCCATATATGCATGGAGAATCTCTATATCGTAAAGAAGTTGGTGCAAACACAGGTCTTTATCTTTTGTTCAGTAACCAATATCTGTTGCATCTTCTTACCATGTCTGCTTTTGTAGCAGTTTCTATATCACACAAGAGACAAGTTCTGCCTTTGTTACCAAAATCGAGATGCACAAGGCTTAGATGAAACATATTTTGGTGCACAGTGCGAGGTATTTAAAGAATAAAAATTTTCCACGGACATAAATGGCCTTGCATATAAACTACCCAGACTGTAGTTATCTAATGAGAGGAGGAGGAGAAGGGGGGGGGGGGGGGGTGATGAGGAAAAGGGAGAAAAGAAAACAAGGCAGCAGAGAGACTGTAGAACAGAAGCCTTGAGAGTGCAGACGGAGGACAAAAATATACTCGGAGGAGATAGATTTGAGGCGATGGGGAAAGTATTTGTGAATGTATGCGGTGTGTCGGGTGTGTGGGCATGTGTGCGTGAACATGTTTCACAAGCAGAGAGCACAAACAGTGGCAGCTGATAATGAGCTTACACAAGAGTTCTCCCTATTTACAAGGAAACTGCAGCGGACAGCTGAGCGAGCAGCGTACCTGCTGACTCCTTTCACATTCCCCAGACACGCACCCAGAGAATAAGAAGCAGGAAACCAGGCAAAACAAAAAGCTGTACATTTTAACTGGTGTGTGCAGAAAGGATGAACTAACTATATTCTGTGTTTATCCAAAACACATAATTCTTGTATATCTACTTGCCTTCATGAAAAGTTTAGCTGTTTGTTTTTGAATGTCGCAACCCGAACAAAAACACTGCAACCTTTTACTTTACAACTAACATATTAAAAGCAAAATATGGCATCTTGCTTGTCAAAGTGCAACATAATGACCTCTGCCAGTAAGAGAGAATAGATAACAGTGTCCACTTCTGATCTACAGTAAGCATATTTACAATGGAAGTCTGAACTTGGGATACATCCGTTATGGGCATGAAAGCCTTATTAATTTTGGGTTGATGTATTTGAATTATTCCTTTTAAAAAGGTTGGAAAGATATAACCTAGTGAAGTTGCTAAGAAACCAAAGCTTTTTGGAGATTTGAACACTCTTCTACCACTTCTGATGAGAAAAACAGTCATCTAGGACAGAATCGTGGCACAATATGGCTCATCGTTATCAAAGGGTCTGGTTTCCCTGCAACTTGCTAAAGGATATTTTATTAAATATGTGTGTATATTTAATTAAGCCACTAGTTGAACTTGTTAGGATTAGAGAAAACAAACCTTAAATTCAACCCTGTGTACCCACATCTAGTATGGAAATCTAATGCAATCAGAAAACCTAATCTCCTTAATCTAGACAAAAAAAAAAATTGTAAAATAAACGGTGTATGCAGGAAACAAGGCTGGTTCTAAGCTGTGGTAGGTACATCTGCAGCTAGTCCTGTTAGCAGCACCAGTCATCCTGATGTTGGCCCCATGCAACTTTAGGAGAAATTCAGAAGCATTGTCTCCATCAGGAATGTGTAAATGCTGCACGAAGAAGAAGCTATGAGGAGGTTAGGGTCTCGTGCAAATATATCATGAATCAGACAAAAACGCCATTTGCTTAAGGAATAAAGCTGGTGCACATTCTAGTTGCTCTTGACGCAAAGGAACAATGTTTGTTTCCAGATGGGAGTAAAATTAAATAATTTATATGAAGGGTTAAAGGGATCTCTCACAATACTGATGAACCTTTTCTCATGGACGTCCAATTAAACTGACTCAAAGGGAGGGAAGCAAGACCAAATCTCCATTGATGAGAAATTAATTATAATGAATATTTCCACTGAGAGGGGAATACAGAGGTCAAAAGAAACACTTATTTTTTTTACTAGCAAGTTTAATTTCAGTATATGGGGATATCAGAGCATAAAGTCTCTATGATTAAAGCATTAAGTGAATTAAACATCTTTTTCTATGATTAATGCCCTCCATGCCCAGTCTGTGGGTTTTGGTGGGTGGCCGTCTCTTGGCGGATTTGTTTTGGGGTAACATAAAAGATTTGGATATTTTTTTCAATAATTTCATCCTGACTTATACTTGTTCCTGACTTGTTTGGAGAGCTCTCTGTTCTTCCTGGTGTGATGCCTCTGGCTTAGTGGTGCTGTAGCATCTGGGGCCTTTCAGGAAAGGTGTGTTAATATCGACAGATCATCTGATACTTTCAGTCATTTCACTGATTTTGTGATTTTTGAAGGTATTTAGTTGCACCAGAACTTTTTGGGGCATGAATACATCAATTTTTTTCACTTTACCAGCTAAGACTATTTTGTGCAGATCCATCAAATAAACTAAAATTAAAAAGCACTGCAGGTGAAATAGATCAACAGTAGTTGGAAGACTAGATTTTATAATGTGATGGGCATCCAGCCAATGTTTAAGATAATATCTGGGTGCATGAACAGGTCATCCCTGTGGCTCAATTAAAAAAGTGAGAATCATGTTATTTACAGTGCACACAGCGGAATATTTATTTCTTCCCTACATTTCCAGAAAAATCGTCCACTCTACCTCTAATGTTCAAAAACATTTTGAAATATTTGTAACCTTTTACCTGATGTGGTTGACTTGTTTTAGTCTCAGTTCCTGCAAGAAACGATGAACTAACAAAGTTTCTACATTCTCAGCTACACCCATTGAATTTCTGGCAAACAGTGTTGCGCTGGTAGAGTGGTAAGATTTCTATTAAAGTTTTTGCGCATAAAACGACCATCTGCTGCAGCCAAAAAAAAAAATGGTTTATGAGACCAGGGGGAGACGGGGAAAAAAATCAATGAACTAAACATTTCTGCAAGTCTTTAAAGAGCTGAGGGCAAGAATGAGCTGATCACGCTGAGCAGAGCCACTGTAACAATTAGGTTAGCGGTTTTAGAAGGGCTACTTGCCTCATTGGAGACGTCCACCACAAGATTGTCCTCACTTTTGTCTCCATCACTGTCCTGCAGATAGAAAGACGACATGAGAAGGGTGTTTTTTTTTTTTCTGCAACACCCACGGTACAGAAAGACATACGTACTTGTAAATAGAGAGCTTTAATAAAGAAAGACATGCACAGTTGCTCTAGTGCACACACAGATCAATAAATCAATAACCCTCGCTGCTTTTTGCTTCCTTTCACTGTCTGTCCTCCATGCAACATTAACACAAAGATACTGTACCTTATATTCTCACCAAGCACCCCAACTCTTTTTATCTCTCATAATCTACAGACACTTTTAGCTCTGCTCCATCCATGGCACATTTTTTTTGCTTTTTGTCCAGCCATCTCTCCCTCTTTATCTCCCTTTTTTTTTTCTGGAGTGAGAACGATGGCACTTAGTTACCATGGCAACAACGCTTTGATGTGATTGTGGTCTGATATTTCTATTGACATCAGTACCTAATTATGCAGAGCCCAAACAAGACAAGTCATTCAGTCTATTCCTGGAACAAAAACGCAAGCTGCAGGATGGACATGCGGAGAGGGTGGAAAGGAGGAGACGAAAAGTTAAAGAAAACACTAAGAAAACGGTGGGAAGGCAGAAAAATTCTGAAACGGCTTTGAAAACGATTGAGAAAGATCCAGAGGACCAACAGGTAGACCAAGAGAAATGAGTGGTAAAATACATCTTGACAGACAGAGAAAGAGGAGAGGCATTCGAAGAACTGAAACTATCCCTGCTTGTTTCGCGCTCCGAACTAATGGGGAAAGATTTGGGCTGTTGTTGTTCATGCCGAACTGATTTTCCTGGAGGCAGTCTTCTCCAGACAAACTCCTTGTGTCAATCAATCTTCCAGACTGCAAACACACAACCATCTAATTCATTACAGCTCTCTGCCTTGGCTGTGTCTCCTCTGGCATTACATCCCCCATGGCTGCTCGCTCTGCCCCAGCAGACCCATCCAAACCAAACACGGCTCTAAATGACGACGGGCTCTCGACCCCCTCGTGCCCTGTAGTGTCATGGGCAATCTGTCGCACACATCATCTCACACAAACACACGCATGCGCTACCGAGTGTGGATCTACACAGTGCTTTCTTCTTTTTTTTTGTCAATGTAATTACTTGGCGTAAAGAAAATAAAACAGATTTTACCTTAAAGACTTTCTGTATAGTTCATTTTTTAGCTGTGCGTTATTGAGGCCTAATTGAAGCATAATTCTAGCAGGAACACGTGTTTAAATGGGTGAATCTAGCCTGTGATGGGCGAGCTACGTATTTGCACTGTCTGTTGCTGGAGGCTTGTACATTCGGCATTGAGATTGTCTTGTGTTAGACTAATGCTGCGTTCCAGACTTATAGGTTGGAACTGGGCTTTTAAAAGGACTTTATGGTCTGCTTAACCAGTTGGTAAGTTTCCAGTTGTTTACTGGAACACCAGTAGGACTTGCAATTTGTTGAGCTGAAAAACCTTGCTAATTGTCATTAGCCACTTAGGCTTTCTCTGCAATGTATGCTTTAAAACTGCAGCAATTCATTCACAGAAGGGGCAAAACAGTATGTGTGAGACTGATTTTATGAGGCAAAATTCTTCAAAACTGCACAAACATAGTTTATTACCAAAGATATTGGTTATTTTATGAGGCGGCAGCCATATTAGATTCTCAGTTTTGGATTGGTGCAGAACATCAGACTTTTCCAGTGCTTCCAGCGCTTTTCCAGGTGATTCTGATAATTCAGGGTTGATATTTCAACTTCTAATATTGCATACTTGCCTTATATTTCAGAGGCTTAGCAAGATACTGTGCCTTGGGTACAAACCTAAAAATCCACTAGTGTAGGATACATAAATCTAAATCGATTACAAGACAAATCAGGCTACCACAGTTTTTGGTCCATATATATTTGCAACTCTTGCAAACCATTTATACTGTACATAGTGATAAGGCTAAAACCTTTGAACTCAAGTTTTTGTCTGTTTTGCTTACCTATGAGAATCAATTCTAATGATCATCCTTCACAGCTCCGTGTTGCTTTATTGGTAAATATCCAAAAAGAGCTTTTGACATCTGACTCTGATCAGAGTTATTCCATATTTGCAATTAAGCACAAACTTATTTATACACCTGATAGTTTAATGTAAACTTTTAATCTTTTTTTAATTTAATGTAGCAATGACACTGTAACAATATTAACGCTCTGCCTGCTCCGACCAGGATTCACTCACCTCAGCATGCCAAATGCTTGGGGTAGCTCCAGCTACTGGCAGTATGATCTACTGTCTGATTAGTTCAGTGAATATTTATTTAATCAATTTAGGCTTTCATTGACTGAGCATGCAACATTGAACTTTCATTAGATGATCATTAAGTGTGGATTAAGATACAATGAGACTGTGACGCAGTCCCGATACAATATATTTTACACCTGTCATCACACACACACACACACACACACACACACACAACAATCACAACATTGGGCACGTCATAGATGAAAAAAAGTTGATGTTCTTCATGATGTCCTTCATTTAGATACACGGCAAGAAAAAAAACTGATTAAAAACACCTGAAGTACAAATACATCGCACCAAAAGACAGAGACACGTACATAGGAGTGTGGAGGGATAGGCTCTTTGTCATCACAGCGCCTCCTCTTGGCTTCAGCCCCACCCTGCAAGGCAGAGTAACCTCCTGACGGCCCTTGGTGCTCCTCTGTTGGCTGGCTGTCTGTTGACGACACCGACTTACTCTGAAGAAAAGCGGAGACACAAATGAAGTTGTCAGTATCATGGTCCATAGTTAAACCTAGAGCCATTAATGAAACTATGCTGATATTCTACCGTCACCTAAAGACCTAATCAATCATGTTTTAAAAAAACAAGCATGATAAAAAACACGAGTACACACCCACCCTACTTAGATATTCAGATAACACACACACACACACACACACACACACACACACACACACACACACACACACACACACACACACACACACACACAGCAGGAAATGCAGACACAAGCACAGGTGGAGCTGTAGCCATAGTAGCACGCAGGACAGCCTATAAAGCTAATTAGTGCTCTGCCCTCGACACACCAGTCCTCGTGTAAAATATGACTCATTATCGGGTAATAAAGCTGTGAAGGCATATTTACAATGCAGCCTGCACTGCTGCCTAGCGCTGAAGAAATTCAATCAAAGCATTATGTTGTGTTTGTACACGTGGGTAAGGACAAAAGACTCAGTGAAGGCCACTTGTCATTCTCTGCCCCCCATGCAAGGACGAAGACTGAGGGTTTAGAAGCCCCTACAGGAAGGGAGTACAGTGGAGTGAACAAAAGAGACGGCACAATGAAACCCAGTGAAGCTTGTCAAACTGAAATACATTTGATATTCCATAATATTTTATTGGTGTGCAGCTTTAAAAGCTAAATGATATGCATTTCACTTGTGCGTTTTATCCCCCTGCCCATCTTTCACGTTGCAATGCTTGAGTAAGTTCAGCCCAAACTCAAGAGAATCAAATTTCCGCTGTGCTTTCTAATCAATATTGCGTAAATAAATTCAATTATGCGGGATGTTTTGTTGTGTTTAGAGACAACAGAGAGAGAGAAAGTGAAAATTGCTGTTCTTTTAAACATTTATTTATTTATTTCGTAGCAACAACCAGAGCAAGAATGAGGGGGCTTTAATTCTCACCCTACTTATTCCTCCTCTTTTGTGCTGTAGTTTTTGTACTTTATTAATAGAATAGGGCCAGCAAAAGATTTACAGAGTTTGTTTCCTAGTAAACACGATTTATTTTCACTGCTGTCTGACACTCTACTCTTAAAGTTAGAGTGGATGAAATGTAGGTAAGAAATGTCCAAGTAACTTTTTGAAAAATAGCGTGGGGGATCGCACCTCACAAATCCATTCTGGTCTTATTTCTTTCTACAGAGGCCTTCCTCTTCTTCTCATAAACTTGTAGGCAGTTTGTTTCTTGTGACTCAGCCATGTTCAAAGTATACGGTGAGAGCAGCGGAGCTACAATGAACGGCTGAAACCGAAGCTAACCGTATACGCAAACACTAGAACATGGCAAGCACAGCCAGCAAGCAGAAACTGTAAAGGAACGAGCACGCACATTGGCGTAACGTGAGCGTGTCACAATGATCGGGATGTGGGACAATTAATCGACAAAATGATCCCCCTGAAACTCGAAGCTGAAAAAAGATCGTTCACTATACCTTTAACGCAAACTAATGAAACTGCAGACTGGGTTGTACTGGGAAACATCTAATAAAATAAATTTCACTCGGTTGTTAAATGTAAAGTAATAGTTTCTGCAGAGACTTTTGTCAATTCTGTAAATCAGAAAAAAGCATTTGCTGCGTTGAGGGGAAAAAAATCTGTTCTCTATTCATCCATTTAGTAGTTTAGGTCCTTTCAGAGAAATGTGAAGTGCTACGGTGTTAGTCTGATGTAGAAAACCTTGAGAAGCTCAAGGCTGTTGGTGATGAGCAGCTATTGTGCTGCTGTCAGGCTGTGATACTCCTGGAACAGATCCCGTCATACTCTGCCTTTTTTTTTCCGAGGCCACTTTACAGTGTGTCTCAATTTCCCTCAGTTTATCACTGTCACACAAGCACTCAGAGGGAAACGTGGGCGTACAACACACACACACACACACACACAAACACACACACACACACACACACACACACACACACCACACACACACAGAAAAGTACTCACCCTGCTGGGGGCTCCCTCTGGGTCGTGGCGGAGGGAGGGAAGGTGTAGAGAGCAATGCGGAAAAAATAAAATTTACAGAGAAAAGAGAGAAAGTTTGACGTCAATGCTGATAATAACAACAACAAGCTAGAGTCAGTGAAGGTTAGGAGGGATTACGAGTTCTCCCCTACAATAAACATATAGACCTACTATTTTGCCTGATACCACTGTCCTATTCCCTCTGTTTTTCCTTCTCACTGTTCTCTAACTTCACAAAGCTCACCAGCTTGCCCTGCTGCCCCTTTAACTTTTTCTGTCTTCTTTCTCTCACATAAAAGAGATGTGCTTAAAATGACAATATGGAAAACATTGGTATCTTTATAGTTCTGATTTCTACGTTTTACTGATTTCTGTCTTTTTGTTGTCCCAGCAGGACTCCTTTTATTCATGAGCAAGTCCCTCAGCTCGGTGACTGAGATTCAGCCCGGAGATAAGATATTCTATTGGGGGTGAACCAGAGTTCAGTGGGAAAAGGCATTTTTTCTGCATCTACACAAGCTTCCAGAATGCATCAGTCCAGTTTAGGACACATACCTAAACAGGGAAGTTTAAATTCAGTCCAAAAGGTGAGCACCTCTTGAAAAAAAAATGGAGCCAGTCAGAAAAGATGCAGTGTGCTATTTTGCATTTTATCTTGTCTGAACAAATAGAAATTATCTACTTTTTATACTATGGCTGGCTACATGTCTCCCCTCCTTTTACGTGTAAAATAAAAGTAAATTTAACCAACACAAAAACATAAATGTAAATACAGAAATACACTCAGTCAGAAAACTAATTTTTGGCATTGTATGCAACCATTTGCAAACCATTTTGTTTGTTTAGTCCAAAAAGAATATGCTGGTTTAATCTTTACTTCTATCCCCTGCAGCATACATCTGCAGGATCCAGAAAACTCACAGAAGTTGTACAAGGACAAAGAGGACATTGAGCATGGGCAGAGTAAAAGGCAGTGTAACGAAAGAATTCAGCAACGAACAATGACAACTGCTGAGGTTAGATACAGAGGGACGAGTGGAGAATGACACAGAATGCAGGCGTATTAATCAGGGGGGTAATGTGGAGTAGCTGAGGCAGAAGGTAAGCAGGGAGGCTGAGGGAGAGAAAATAATTAGGAAGGATGGAGCTGGACTAAGACTCAAAGAAGCAATGAGACCAAAGGAAAAAGTCTTACAGCCTAACGTGAATAATTTCAATTGTACCATGAAAAGAACACAGGAATAAAAAAAAGAAACAGAACATAAAGGAACAATTTGATATGGCAAGACCTTTCAGAACATACACAACAGGAAATTGATGAAAAGAGAGACAAAAGAAAACCCAAACACATATGGACCATAATATTTCAGAAGCATTTGGAAACAGATGAAAATTGATTTGTGTCGTTTTAAAAGCTATGTTTTGAAATCTCTACTTGATTTCAAATTTGCAATGTTTTGACTCAATAATGTACGTGAATTTCTTTAAGGGTTCTTTGGACTTCTAATATGAAGCTGTTGTATTTTAAAACTCACAACATCTACTAACATACAACATGGCTAAATCAGACATTTTTTCCTCTTCATTTTGCCAAAACTTACAGTTTCAGTTTCTCTACTAAAAACATTGATTTGAATTTTAGTTTAGAAGTAAAGCTTTCCTTGGCTGATATCAGTTAGTTTTCTCCTAACATTTCATTAAAGGTTGGATCAGAGAAAAGGAGATCTTTGCACAATCTCTCCTCTATCCACCTAATCATCCATAGTCCTGGGAGTATGGACTTTTACTTAATGTATTTTTATCAATAATCCAGAACTTACAGAGCTGGAGCAGTCTTGTTTTTGCAGAGAATGTACCGTTCTTTACCTCTGAGATGTTCTGGATCAAGATGGTTTCGCTCATCTTTGGAAGCGAGGTGGGCAGAGACCCCCAGGGCTCCTGTAAGCGCCAAAAGACCAGAGCTTCCTGCACCCAGGGACAAGCCTGATGGGTGCGGTGTCAGAGGGATGCCGGGGGCGTGGTGAGACAGGTGCTGGAGCTGCTGCTGCTGTGGCCACAGGGAAAAAAGAGAATAGGGATGGGGAACAACGTAAAGGAGATTAGAAAAGTCGGAGCGGAAAACATAAAGAGAGCAAACAGCGGGATACAGCAATTGAAATAGAAAAAATTAGACGATGTGAGCAAGGGAGAAGGTGAATGTGAATAAATTATGAATGGAGAGGAAATTAGGATGATGGTAGACAGGATGTGAAAGAAATTAGTGCATTAAAAGTTGATTAAGACAACAAGAAGGACAGACGGGAAAATTAAATATAAGGAAAAGCAGGTTGAGTAGCTATGGCCAAAGGGAAAATAAAAATAAAAATAGTGAACATGCAAAAAAAGTAATAAAAGGGGAGAAAATTAGTAAAAGACAGAGTTGGTAAGAAGTGTAAAATATTGAGGCAATGGGATTCATTATTTACAAAAGAAAGCCAGGAGGGGGAGGGGGAAAATGGCCTCGGGAAAATAGGGAGGATAAGAAAGCGAGGAAAATACTTGAGTTTCAGAGCAAACAAGGCAAAACAGAGCAAAATCATGAAGGCAGTGAAGAGCAACAATGGACAAAAGGGGAGAGTTAAATGAGTTCAGAGAAAAAGAAAGAAAAGTGTGGAGCACAAAGAGCAAAAAATGAGAGGAAAAAGACGGAAGAGGAGAAAGGAGGACACGGTCAAAATAAGATGAAGAAAATGATCAAAGATTATGTGGAGGGCTGGATGGGAAAATCCAGACAGAAAATGAACACAGATGGCAAAGAAAAAAAAAAAGAAAATAGACGATGGAAGAGAGAGTGGAGAGCAAAGGAGCAGCTACAGATAAAGCAAGGCTATTATCCTGAGGGGGGCATTAGAACGCGTTTTCATGTGTTGTTTTCTCAATCCAGCACATTAGACACACACACGCGCAGCAGAGCACACACATTTTAGAGACAACAGTGTTTGTAGAGCTGCGAGGAACAAAGGGACTTTAAGTAGACAGTAATGTGATCAGAGCTTTGACAAGCTGCAGAAAGCCCCATCTACCGCAGCACTCCGGACCATCACTGCATTAATGTGAGCATATAGATACAACAAACAGAGCTGGTGCCACCGTAACAGGATAGAGCACTTTTTTTTCTCTCCAGAGAATAAAACAGAGTTTGCTATGTATTCTGTAAAATTGTATTGCTTTAGTGAATGTTTCTTTAAAAAATGATGTCAAGCAGAACTGAAGAAAAAAAAACCTGTAAGTGAGTCGTAATTAAGGCAGTGAATACTCTTGTTCTACTGAAAGGACACATTAGTACGATTACTGTTCTTTCTTATAAGACTTAATGTCATTTTAGCTGACTTGTATGACAAAAAGGAATATTTTTCTCTTCAACTGAGGCGCAAATTCTCTATTAGCTTTCTTAATTACCGGCATGCTATCAAAGGCTTGCAGCATTCAGAAGTACAATAATTGCTGTCCAGCTTTTCAGGTTACACATTCAACATTGCCTTCCTGATGGGTTTGCTTTGCAGGAAGTTAAATACTTTCAGGTTTTCTTTAATTAGCTTGCAAGAAGACAAAAGAATACCCAAATCCGGAATAACTGGTAGTTTCAGACCGTCTGACCCTTTAAATACAGTAGCTCTTAAAATCTGAACCTCAAGGATGTGAAGCGGAACCCATGCACATGGTGTGGAGAAGCAGCTTTCCATTGTGGGGGTTGTTATCTGTTATGCACCGCAAAGATGGAAGGGTTAAAAGTCTCAACATACTTCATGTCTGTGAAGCCTCTATTTACGGTTTTGGGACTGATAAACCACAGCAATGATGTACATTTTCAATTACTATCCCCACAGGGGGCAGTAATGCTAAGCTTTGGTTTGATAACTGCCTACTTAAAAGAGAAGACAAGGAGTAAAATGTAAAACAATGTATTTCGTCTCTGTGTTCGGGATTAATGACCCCGATGAGGAAAACACCAATTCTCCCAACACTGCACGTCTTAAAAACTAGCATCACTGTCGATTTTATCAGCATTTGGATTTAAAGGGTAAAACAGACTTGGAGGCATGAGTTCGTCTTAACTTTTCCAACTGCAGACCCAATGGCTAAACCTGCTTTTACAAAACAATACCCTTTAACCTTTTGATTTCATTTTAAATCAATATTTAGACAGAAGTTATACAAATCGAATTGAAACTATTTGTACTGACTGAATTGTTTTAAAGACAATTATAGTATTTTCTACTAAAAAGTAAGCAACCATTCAAAACCATTTTTACTGTAAAAAAGACAACTGCATAAGAAAAAAAACATTTGTGTTTTTTCTCCATCACCACCTGATTGCCTAAAGTTATTTTTGTAGGAATGTAACACAAGGCTTGAGTTACAGCAACTTTTGCTTTGCCTGGTTACATTGATTTTATCCACCTTTGGACGTTCACATGTACAATACAATCTACAGTACAAATACTACATATCATAAAATGATAAGTTTAAATATTTGCACATTCAGATAAAGTAGATACGCTGATTAAGGACAGAGGTGACCTCAGGTCAAGAAGCAGTAACTCAGTTCTTATAATTATAATTTTTTGAAAGTTCCAACAAAAATGTTTCATTGCTCAACTTTAGTTACTTAGTATGTAGACGTGTTTATACTGCTGAATGGAGGTGACTCACCCCAATAATGGCATTTAGTTCAGCCATGGTGACCTGTTTGGCCCTCTCCACTGCTTGGACCACCTGTTGCTGGTGCTGAACACAAAGATACACAAACAACACAACTGAAGCAGAACATGTGAACACGCTAATGCACACATAGACCATGTCTCTGTGTGAACTACATAAGTTAACCTTGATTGTAAAGTATATTGTACAGTTACAGCACCTTGGAAAAGTATTCACATTCTTTCAAATGTCACGTTACAACCACAAACCTCACCGGTTTTAGCAGGATGTTGTGTGAAAGACCGTAGTTGTAAATTTTAAGAAGATTTTACAAATACAAAACGTGAAAAGTAGGGCAACAATTTCTATTCAGTCCCCCTCTACTTTGATACCTGTAATAAAATAAAATAAATCCAGTGCAAACCAATCGCTTGTCACCTAACTAGTGAATGGAGCCCACCAAAGTGTAAAGCACTTTGCATTATCTCTGTACTGAATTGTGCTATATGAATAAACTTGCCTTGCCTTGCCTTGTTTGCACTCTGCCACCTACTCTGTGAAGGCCTCAGAGGTTTGTTAGAGAGCAAACATCATGAAGACCAAGGATCACTGCACACAAGTTGGGTGCAAAATTGAGGAGAAGCTTAAAGCACGATTCAGCTCAGTCAGACTGGATGGCGAGTGTCGGTGAGAGGAAAAGAAAAACCATCTCCACAGCATGATGCTGCCAGCACCATGTTTCACAGGGAGAACGGTGTGATTAGGGGTGAATATATCCTGACGCTCTCAGGAGCTCAGTGAACTCCTGCATGGTTCTGTGGGAGGAGGCCGTCTGTGCAACAAGCCCAGCTGTGAAATGTCTTCACTCCTAGGTTTTCCACAGTCAGCCATCAGTGGTGCTATTACACAGTGGAAGCAATTGGGACCAACTTCGTATCAGCAAAGAAAGTGGTAGGGCAAGTAAACTGATGGAGCAGGGGTGCACCGGATGCTGAGGTGCATAGTGATGAGTGGTTGCTAACTTTGTGCAGAGTCAATAGCTGCAGACCTCCAAACTTCATGTGGCCTTCAGGTTAGCTGAAGAACAATGCGTAGAGAGCTTCATGGAATGGGCTTCCATGGCCGAGCAGCTGCATCCAGACCATGCAGTGCAATGTGATGGATACAGGTCTGTATCCCACTGGGCTGTAGAACTTAAGTTCATATGCAAGGCAAGGCACGTCAGTGTATATATTATATATATATATATATATATATATATATATATATATATATATATATATATATATATATATATATATATATATATATATATATATATATATGTTTTAAAAAGAGAAAGACAAGGTTGGGTTGGTGCAAATGAGTATGGTATTGATCTGGGTACTGTGGCTGTTCATTGTTCATTAGACAGACAGCCCTAGGGGGGAAAAGGCCAGAAACTGTCTCTGTGGTGGCTGTTTTTTGTAAATAGTGTTCTGTAGTGCCAACCTGAAAGTATAAGTCTAAGCAGTTTGTGTGCAGTTTGTGTGCAGAATGTGTGCGGTCTATAGAAATGTTAGCTGCCCTTCTCCTGACCCTGGATCTTTACAAGTCCTGGATGGAAGGAAGGTCAGGCCTGATGATCCTCTTTATAGGTTTTCAGTTGTACTTCTATTTTTGGATGGTGGATTAAACTCCATAAGCTCCATAAGATTTTAAAAGTATGGGATACTGTTTTATAACCTAAACCTGCTTTATACTTCTTCACCGCTTTCTCTCTGAAGTGTCCTTGATGTTCGGTAGACTAGACGATGCTGTTTGTTTGCTAATGTCCTTTAACAATCCTCTGAGGCCTTTAAAAAACAACTTTATTTATAATGGTATAAATATATTTCTGAATTCTAAGAATTCTGGAGGGAACATGTTTGACTGGGTTTTATAAAACACTATAGTGGAGGACTGAATAACGGTGCAGGCCACACTTTTCAGATTTTAATTTGGAAATAATTACGCCCATCATTTCCCATCGACTTTGTGTTATTCTATTGTAAAAGTGCCAGAAAATGTACAAATCATTCTGGCTGTAACACAATAATATGTGAAAAAAGGAAATACTTTTGCCAGGAACTGAACATATAGTAAGAGCAGTAATGGTGGGAATATTTTTTTCTTCAAATTGCTCAAGTGACTATATCGAATAACACCCCAGCCCTCCAGTTGCTCAGAAAAGAAACAATCAAATGCCAACAAATGTAACATAAATGTGTCACACCAACTAAACTCTCAGCTATATTTACTCATCATCCCTATATAATCAGTTATACAAATGCAAACATACGCGCGTGTGTGTGTGTGTGTGTGTGTGTGTGTGTGTGAGATGAAGTTCATGCATACACACCCGAAGAGACACAGTGTCAATATTGATCAAACTGACAGCTTTGACCTTGCTGTCTCCAGGTAGCACATTCATCAGAGCTCACTCACATTCAGAGACAAACACAGGAGCCTGCAGGGCTTCATGTATGCACTCACACAATCAATGCAATACACACATAAACACACACACACACCATAAAATGATGAATGTCATCAAAGCAGTCATGAACAAGGAGGGAATAAAAAGACAACTGTAAGTAGTCTTTTAGAAATGACTATGTTTCGTTTGCAGAATATTTACATTTTCTGAAAACAACCCATTAATCTAAAATGTCTTTGTAATGAAAAGTTAGCTCTAAGGCCAAAGCTTTTAGCCATTTCCCCTGGATGTAGCATTTAGATCACTGGGCCACATACAAAGCATCAGTGATGGTGGTCCTTTCGCCTCCCAGATCATGAAAAAGCATTGAATCTACCACAGCAGCAAACTGTGATGAATACAGAGACTAGCAAAAGTATTCAGACCCCCTGGGCTTTCTTTTTTTGGCAGCTCTTCATATTAAAACCACATACAATGTGAATTTAGTTGGGATTTTACGTTACGTACCGATATAAATTAATTAAAAATTACGATGTGGAAGGAAAAGTATACTTGTTTTCACACATAAAAACCTGAAAGCATGGCATATTTTTGTATTCAGCTCTCCTCTACCCTGACACCTTTAAATAAACAGGTCAGGGGAAAAGGTTCTGGAAATGTTTAAAGCAGGGTTTGGCTATAAAGCAATGTTCAAGCTTTGAACATATCTGGAAGCGTTGCTCAGTCCATATCCATAAATGGAGATAGTATAAAACATCTGCAGACGATGGTATAAGGGCCAAGGTAGCTCTACAGGAGCTGCAGAGGTCCAGCATTCAGATGGGAAAACCTGTTAATAGGATAAGTATTTGTTTTGCACTCCTCAAATATGTCCTTTAGGGAAGAGTGGCAAAAAGGTTTAAAGAAAGTAATTCAGATCCCAGTACACAGTTCACTCCAAACCCTGTAGTGGAGAGAGAGAACACGTAGAACAAGGTTCTCTGGTCAGACAACATAAAAATTTAAGTTTTTTCCCTACAGCCAAAAGTAGCAAGTGGTCCAAAAAGCTAATGCTGCAAATCACCCTGAACTCACTATCCCCACAGTGAAATATGGTGGTGGACGTTGTATTACAGCAAAGCTTGTCTCAACAAAGCATCGACTCATTTTTTAAATGTTTTAAAGACCTCGTATTATTTACCTTCCACTTCACATTTATACATTTTTTTGTGTTGATCTAAAACCAACAAAATCCCACTGAAATACACAGTAATGACTTCAGTAAAGTTTGTGGTTTTAACGTGGCCAAATGAAAGAAAAGGTGCAAGTGACGTGAATACATTTTCAAATTGTTATGTTTTTTCTCTTAAGCATAATGTATACGTATATTTTTGGCAATCCAACCTTTTTTAACGTCACGTTTCAAAATCAAACTATCATGTTGTGTCAACTGAACTAAGAATAAAAACAGAGTTAGGATTTATAGTAATATCTTCAAGAATCAAACCCATGCACAACATTTAACTGAATTAATGAGTTCCTTTTAAAAATGGCAAATAGTTGTGTTTACCTGATACTTTAGCTATTACTGAGAATTGCTGCACTGATTTTCAATTTCTTTTAACTACAAACACCAAGAAGGACTGTGGATTCATATTCTGCAGATCCAATTTACAAGACAAAGTTAATGAGCTGTGCTTTTATCAATATGCACGCCTGCATATGTTTTAATGAGCATATGATGTGTATCCATTAACATCTATATGCAGCAAATTAAAACTTGTGTTCAAATCACTTTACCTCCTTAACTTGCCGTGTCATGAAAGAAGTATTTACATTTTATTTTTTTATTTTTTTTTGCCACTGATAAACCTAAAGTGTAAATATGTGAGTTCCCTTTTGGTGTGTGGGCACACTCTGTGTGCCCATGTGTAAGTGTGTCTGGCAGCACTTGCCTCCTGAGAGAGGAAAGGGATGATCTGAGCACAGATGGCACTGAGACGCTTGACGATCTCTGCCTGTGATGAAGGGAGAGAGAAAGAGAGAGAGAGAGAGGGAGAGGGGGATGTAAAATCGTGTCACATATTGTAAAGGTGGAAAGCACACACTGAACATGGAGCAAACCATGCACCTCAACAGCACGTTAAGCCTTTTGTTGCATTCAAACACTTCCCTAATGAGGTATCCGCGTTGGAAACCTCTGAGAAAAATACAGAAGGAGGTGTTGGAGTGAAGAACCAGGATAGCGACCACATTAAAGCACCTGTCATCGTCGGGTCTTTTAACACCTTCACACGCTCATTATGCTCACTCTAACGGAGTCCTATCTACTTCAGCTTTCCGCTGTCTCTGGCTCCTTTTATCACTCCTTTCTTAGCACGTAGTTTAAAAAAAGCAGCCCAGCTTTCTATTCATTTTGTTCATCAGCTAAAGTTTTTTAAACTGCACACTTTTTTGCTCTTTGGTAAATGCTGAAGATCTTAGCTCCTTTTCTTTCCGCTAGGAGTCGGATGACCAAAAATATTTGATTGTGAAAGATTGCAAAATTTGATGATCTACTATGGCAGATAATCAAAAGTTGTCTTTATTTTCATCGTTTTACACATCCCGATTTTATTGGATACCATGGCAAAAAATAACAGAGGGTTAGTATCAAAATTTCGAAAATGAAACTCCAGGTTTTCTCTGCATCACTGAAGACACAAGAAGAGGGCAGTGATGCTGAAGCTGGGGTGTTTCAACAAACAAGGAGCACCACGTGTTAAATAGTTTCTTTATCTTGTGAAAGGAAAGTATTTCTTTTCTATATACAGAGAGGTAAGTGTGCATCTGGAGATGTCATGAAACTGGGGAGTAAATACAGAGAAAGTATATATCTCTAAGCCTCTAATTCTACCTCTGGAAAAGACCATATTTATTTGGTATCGCCATGTGCATCGCCATGGACCCTGCATATAAACCTCTAAACTGTAACCTCATGCAGCAAAATTGGTAAAAAGCTGTTTTTGTTTTCTTGCTCTCAGCTTTATGCTAATTCAGTTCCTTGTAGATGATTGCTATGTTTGTAATTTGTATGCCAAAATTAATACAGTAGATGATCATATAATCAGAATATCATGACAATGCTTTTTTCAGTAATTTCATTTTATAAAGTAAAACTTGCATATTATATTCATTCATTACACACAGACTAATATTTCAAGTGTTCATTTCTTTTTCTCATAGTATTCCAATTAAATAATCAGCACCTGTATCTATTTTATGTACAATATTTAAATCAGTGCTCTCATTCTACATAAACTTCCCCATCACCTACAAAATCCATTACCAACTTGTTTTCATCATCCACCAGTTAGTTCATGTCAGTGCTCCAGAACACCTAAAGCAAATCCCTACACCCCGCTCACCCATCTGCTTCCTCCATTCACATAGCGCCAACCTCCTCCATCCACTTTGCACTTTGTTACGGACAATGGGTGAGCGGGCCTCCTCCACAGTTGGCCCTCACCTTTGGTACTACCTCCCCGACCACCTGAGAGCTCCACAGATACTTGCTGCTTTGAAAAAAACCTTAAAGACCTTTCCTTTACAAACAAGCAATTATCACTGATCCATGGGTTTTTAGTTGTGTATTTTAATTTTGTAATGTTTTTATTGTTTAGCTCTTCAAGATCTTTTTAAAAATTAAAAGTTCTTTATAAACAGTGTATTATTATTATTATTATTATTATTATTATTATTATTATTATTATTATTATTATTATTATTATTATTATTATTATTATCAACAATAATAACAATAATGATAAAAAACTATCTTCAATGAATTTAGAAGCTAAATGACAACCAAACCCTAAAAAAATAGTATTTATCTCAGCTAAGGGGTTATTCCAGCCTATTTAAAGAGTTTACAGTTAGTTTAGTTCATAACTAAACACTAGGGTGCTGTTTCAATGAATAGCGGGAGCCTTCATTGCAACAGACCCAGACTGTAAGAAGCTGGCGTCTGATAGCATTTTGCTGCTGCAGGCTGGTAGCTGTGAGAAGCCTGCAGCCGCCACCTGAATAGCGCAATGCTGAGCAAAGATTTCTACTGTGATTTCTCTGAGGTACAGAGAGTGAGAGAGATGCTGCTATGAGCAATTTTTCATAATATTCCTATGATTATCGTGGTCGTTTAAATGTCTAATGAGAATAAAAGAAATACTTTTTTGAACTAATTTGTCTGAAAGCAGGAATTGATCAGATTTCTTTGGGTAAAAAAAAATGGGGAACCAAAGTAAAGGTTTTAAAACTTTTAAAAACAGGGAGAAGCTGCTCCGCTTGCCTCAGTGTTCAGGTGCCTACGGACACAAGCGGTCCTCGACCTCCAGCTGGCTTTCTGCTGATGCTAAATAAGCTAACATCTAGCTGGATGTACGTGCTCTTGGGAATTGTCTGCTTTCTCTGTTTTACTTGTCAGATCTTTCATCTGAACCAATAGTAGCCAAGGGTCTGCATCACAATTTATACAACCTAAAATACTACTACTACTACTAATACTACTAATAATACTAATAGTAAAAAAACATTTTTCCATATTGCAAGCCTCTACACCCATCTGTTCACACACATGGTAAAAGCATTGCACTCCTACAAATCCAGCTGCCTGCATTCATTTTATCACAGTGCACAGAAACACGTAAAAAACAAACACACTCTCTCTGGTTGTGTCGCACACACACTGAACCTCTGCGGTGTGTCTAATTCTATCTGTCTGAGTGCCCTCAGCCTCATTTTGTTCTCTTCTTCACTCAGCCGTTCTCTCCTTCTCCACAGCAGCTCTCACACTGAGCCATTATTACCCTATTCATCCCCTTCCTCCCATCCCTCTCCCCCATTTCTCTCTCTCTCCCTCTCCCTCTCCCTCCATCGCTTGCAAGCTTTGTCTGCTTTTCTCTCATCTTTTTACTTTTCTATATCATTTTCTTTTCCTGCAGTATAATTTTCCCAGCCTTTCCCTCGCTTGCCCTTTTTATTCCTCCACATCATCAGTTGCTCTTATAGGTTTTTTTTTTCCTTGTTACTTTGCTGTCACACTTTTCCTCCATCTACCCATGCTGTTTCCCCCCTCTGTCCTCTCTGCATTCCCCACTAAAATATCTTCCAAATACTTGAGGATGTTGGATAGAGAAAGCAAGCGAGGGAAGCCTCTGAGGGCAGCCGAAAGAGTGACAGGGTCAGATATGGCATTGCAAAAAAAAATAAAAAAATACTGAAACACATACACAATCAGCCAACCTGTCAGTGGCAGCTTCTCTGATCACAATATCAGAAAGGCGCTGTCACCAGGCACACAACTCTGTTCTGTCACATCTGACATATGTCAGCGTATGCATGTGCAGGTGGGTGATTGTCCCGCAGCTCCTCTTGTGTATTTGTACAAAGAGCAAGCATAAAGCGCGTCGAACCACAAAGATGGAAGTGAGAGTGAGAAAGAGGAACCTTGCAGACTATGAATTATATTTTACTACATGGGAATAGATTACTGTGTCCGCTGCCAATGTGGACCAAAGCAGTCGTCTTCACGCGTTCCAGTGCAAGCCGATCGGCTATACCATATCCTGCTTTGCTCCGAGCTCTTTTGTAACAGTGCAGCCGTAAATAAAACAAGTAGACATGGCGTGGGTATGAGAGTCACGTGGTACAGCCCTGGAAATGCCAAGGTTTCACAGAAATGTATAATAAACAAATGTAACATGATCCACTTATTTTTTTAAAAACAGAAAACACTACTGTTGCTAAAATGTTATATCACATTGATTATTGCATGTATGCGTTAAATTATTAACATATTTTTCTATAAGGCACACTTAAAATCCTTAATCTTTCTACAAAATTGATGGTGCGCCTTATTATCCGGTACACCTTATATATGATTACTGACCGATTTTATGTGGTACAATACACTGAAAAATCTATTAAAATGTGTAAGTACGACTTTGGTCAGCAATGAAGCCGCTCCGTTCAATGGGTGTTCGAAGCATTACGGTACACTGTGTACACTACCTCATCAGACCCCTGAGCTGTCTACAAGACTGCCTGACTGTAATGTCCAAACTAGAAGTGCATTCATGTAAAGCCCTCCACATTCTCGGGCTAAGTTCACTACTCGGAGGTTCGCATGTACTCGAGGCGTACTCAAGGTAGACTCTGCGAGGACTACGTGCATATAGATACGTGCAGAGCTCAATTTTTTACGACTGCGTATGTGCCGTCACACTAAACTTCTCGGAGGCACTGAGTTGCTCCAAGCAGGCGGTCACAAGGACGCGTGACATCGCAGTCCCTCTGTTCTTACTGACAGGTGTGAGCCTGCTGGCAAAGAAACAGCTCTAGGTGCTCAGCTACCTAATCACACATTTTCCATCCATTCCGCTGCTTCGTCCCACTGACAGAAAGTGTGGGAAATGTAGGAATTTGCCACAAGAAATGTGGACAACGGTACGCTTGACTATGAAGGGTAAAACGTCCATGCAGAGCCAGGGTGGAGTCCGCCAAGCTTACAGTATGCGCACAGTACGCCTGAGTATGTGGGAGGCTTTAGGCAGCCCGTGCCCGGCGTACGAACCAGCAACAATAAACCTAGTAAGTTAATTCAATATAAAAGTTATGTTTATTTTGACCTTATGTTAGAAACAGGGCAGTGTAGTCCAACTACTCTGTCCTCCCGAAAGAGACGGAAAGTTTCCCTCTCAGGAGAGAGCTGTGTACGTGAAAGGGAGAAGTGAAATTACACACTTGGGAAGAATATTTGATGCGCCTTATAATCCGGTGTGCCTTATGGTCCGAAAAATATGGTTAATAAGCGCCAGGGTCTACGTTTTCTGACAGAGATCTGGATTTAATCTCCGAAGAGGTTTGTGGCGAGAACACATTTACATTTCTACTTGTGGTTGAACAGTCTCCACCGTAGCTGCGACAAATACAGCTATGCCAGAAAAGTTAATTATGAACAATGGCTTCCATTTCTGTATTTCAATTCCCTTAATACATACAAGAAACAAACCCAACATTAGAGGCAAAAATCTAATTATGGCGGATACTAACCTTAAAGGAGCAATAAGAGACATTTCAACACTAGGTGGGCTATTTAGCACTGTCTGTTAACCAAAAGATGTGTGACAAGCCACGACTCTACACCTCCCCCCTCTACTTTCCTCTTCCTTTCTCATTCGTTGCCTCATATGCGCATATTTGCAAGCATAAATACACAGAAAACGGCATCACCTTTCGGAGGAACATGTCTAGTGAAGAAGTAAGTAACTCATAACTTTATAAAGCTGCTAGCAAAAGAACATTTCGAACCGCTGGGCTTGAAATGTTCTCTATTGCCTTTTCGTTCTGTATGCACTCTGTACATACAAAATGACAAATAAAGATGTCTAAGTCTAAGTCTACAAGGTAGAGATGATAGAGCTGGTTGCTTGTTTCTCTCGCAATAACTGGCAACACTGGAGTGGCATCCTGACTGGCACGCAACGAGTAAATGCTGCAGTCTCTGCACAGAGGGATAGAATATTATCATCATAAGCTTCCACTGCGATGGAAAAGTTAAAGCTTAAAAGTAATTTATCCTGAACTAAAACATCTATCCCCACAAACATGCAGCACTGCGCACGTTCGTCATGTGCTGTGTGGCAGCCATTTGTTATGGGTTAGCGGCTAGCGTTAGCGTCCTCAAATTTCCTTATTTATCTTCGGTTTAACGGCTGCGAAGCCAATATATTTTTGTGCCGAATATATGAGTTTACGAAGCTAACTTTTTGGTTAACTGTTGCCACCACTGGCTGCCTCTATAGGCTCCATTAGACGGTTCATACGAGAGTGAATTGGGTCGTACTCTGGGCCTGGTTACTTTGTTGAATCGCCACCGTTATTGACGTAATAGCGAGGGAACACAGGCCAACTTCAATATTTATCGCTTTCTTACTTCAGAAGACATTACGCCTCTAAACAAAAGACCTGTCCAGTCGCAGTCGCCAGAAGGGACAGACGTCTGCAGAAATCCTGGAACTTACGCTATGCTCCTTTAAATTGCAGATTCACTCCAATTGTTTGCAAAAAGATATCACATTTTAAAAAGGTAGAAATCCCACAAAAAGTATGAAAGTTTAATCCTACTGTTTATGCTATTTTTTGTTTTACATAGTAAGGCAAATATTGTTTGTCATTTCCCTGCTCTTTTCAGTCTTGCTGTCTCTGCCAAACGAAAGTATAAAACAGCCAAAAATACAAAAAGGAAAATATTCTGTGTCGGGGTGAGTCAGTCTGAGCTGAAGCAGGTGTCAGAAACAGCACATCACAGTCTCATTCCACAGCCGGCCAAAGCACAGCCACCAGGGAGCACTGGCAGAGATTGGCCGGATGGAGGGATGCCTGAATGGGCAGGTACAAAGCAGGAGAGAGAAACTCGTCAATAAAACACCTGAGGGCAGATATATGCTGCCAGCTGGCCTGGAAACAGATAGTGACAGAGTGAGAGAGAGGCTCGACATGAAACAGATCAAATATAGGTGAGGCAGAGAGCGAAAAAAGCTTTTCAACTAGAAGAAAAAAAAAATGTGAAAGATGTTCCAAGAATTCAGAGAAATAAAGAGAAAATAGGTGAAAAGGAGAAAACAAAAAAATGAGACAGAGAAAGCCAAAAATTGAAGGCAAATTATGATCTTGTCCCGAGGCTGTGGTGAATATTTGGCTCTCTGAGCTCTAATGACCTCCATAAACAGGCTCTGTGTAAGGCAGTGTCAGCATGCTTAGGCTTGCCATCTCATCAGATCCCTGACAGGATGATAATCAGAATGGAGGAACACATTTAAATGATCACAGGGCCTTGTTGCTGCATAATAACGCAACCAGACATAAACAGATTAAATTCCTAAACTAGTTACAGCAATGCTGTTCACAGGATTAATGAAGTGGCTCATGCACCTCCTTCTGAGGATCTGGTTTCCTTTCGCAGTTCAAACTCCTGGATGTTATCGATTTCAAAGAGTCTGCTGTGTATTTCGCCACTCCTGGTCTATGCAACCCTGAACAGGATGTTGCAAGAATATAAAACATGTAAATGGCATCCAAGATAGAGAAATATGCCTGCAAACTCTGAAACAAACAACAAAAAAAGATGTGACCTCAGCAATTAAGCAAAAATAAAAAGGTGGCAGCATGAAATTAATTGTAGGACATGAGGAATAAATGTTTTCAAAGATTGGAAGTTTAATTTTTAATGTCAAGTCAGCAATGGTCACATAAATTAGATTTATTTTAATGACACACAAGAAGAAGCACAACTGTGCTTTCAGTCCTCCTCAGCTCATGCAGTCTTAAAGACACCACAAAATAAATTGTCCACAATTGGTGAAAACAAAACATTTTATTCCTCAAATTAACCTTAACTCAAAGATTCCTCAAGAATTTAAGCTCAAAGGCAACATGAAGCAACGTGTCCGCAGCAGACATTTAGGAGACATCTGTGCATGAACGTGTGGAGTGTTTGTATTTTTTTTTTAACGGAGGATTGCTTCTGCGTGAGCGTGCTGTTTGTGTTCCCAAATACAGGATCACTGGGTGTGAGAACACCGGGTAATAGTAAAACAAATACAGGAATGTCAGAGAACGAGATGGAGCATTATCACTTTAACCTGATCACATGGTCGAATGTCTTTTATGAGCAACAACGTATCTTTTCCATCCAAATGTTGCTGGCTGTGACAAAAAATCTGATGTAATTTAGTCATAAAAACTAAAGGTTTCAAGACAAAAAAAAACATTCTTCAATTTTATATTTTGAAAAGAGAAATAATGGCCTCTGTAAATGTTTTAAATTATTTTTCATCCTTTAAATATAAGGAACATGATTGATCAGACAGCAAAGTTTACTTAAAAAGGATGAAGTGAAGAAAGAGCTCCTATCAGCTTTTCTTATAAAAGGATATCTAAGTATACAAACGTTTAAAACACCGATAATCAAAATTCAAAGATTTTGCCTCACGTCACTCCTATAAGTAAAAATTTACTGACTAAGGTCTCTTCTCCAGCTGTACAACACATAAGCTAATTTTATAATACTCCTACCCCAATCTGTTGCTACACACTGAAGGTCAGATGGCTAAAAGAAGTCTACCACGCTTTCTTCTTGCTGAAAAAAGGGTTCAAATTTAGTGTTTAAATTAAGATATTAGCTCAAAATATCACAAAGAGTCACAAAGACAACCTAAAGGTAAAGACACAGATTAATTTGGCATTTTCATGTTTTCAAAATCTAGCACAAGTAAAAACTTCAGAAAGAGAAAAAGAGGTGAAATGTGCGTCAGGCTGAATATGTGAAACCTAAAATCCTGCCGTAGATCAGTTTGTTCATAGAAAAAGTGGGGCATTAAACAACCAAAACTGTAATGAGGCAAAATTAACATCTCCACAACAGTGGCAGCGTTTAGCGAGCAAAAATTAATAAAAATTAGGAAAAGCAGGTGATATCTCAATTGTGTGAGTCACTTTGGATTCTGAGACATATAATGATCAAAACTAGGAGTCTCAAAGTGTGTTCACACTGAATGTGAATGTGTCAGGCTGAGTGACAGATTCACATGATATCCCTATGCACAGGTGCCACACGGGAGCGATGTGTCGCAAAGCGGCGCAAAGCAAGGCCACAGAGGCAGTTCTAGCAAGACAAATCGCGCGATTTTGGCAATTAAAGCGAAGCAGAGCAACACGACACCTGCAATGGATGCGAGGCAACAGTTGTCGGGAGTTGAAAAATCTGAATTTTTGTGTCTCGCGACAACCAATCAGGAACAGGATTTGGCTGTGACGTAGGGTGAAGGACTGTGGTGGAGACGAAGCTGTTTTCATTTGACATGGAAGACAAGCTGATAGTGGTGGTCTGTGGTCGGCTTGAGTTGTATGACTCAACCAATTGTTACTAGCGAGACGAGTCCAGAAATGAGCAATCCTGGAGAAAAGTGAGAGGAGACTGGAGTGGCAGGGAAGTGAAAGCATCACTAGAGAGCGCCATTGGCCAGGTCTCCCTTGCAAAAGAGATTTTTAATCTCAATGGGTATTACCTGGTTAAATAAAGGATAAATAAAATTAATTGTACTGCTGTATTTCTGCTCTGCTGTGTCAACCAGCGGCAATATGTCAGCAAGCAAAAGTGGCGACTTTGTCGCGCCAACGTGAAAGCACCTTAAGCGGCATCGGCACAACTAAGCAGCATAAATCAATTCAACCACCTGAAGTTAAAACTATTGGTTCCTAATACAGATAGTTGACTGGAACATAGACAACATATTGAAATTAATGTACAGGATTATTCAATAGCTGCATTTCTACTCTAAAGTTAACTGTGTTGAACTGTAACACAACAGGTAAGGATCAACTTATTACCTAGGATGTAAAGTTTAATGCTATATGAAAGCCTTAAATTAGAAAATAATTCTTAGTTGAATTAATTAGAAACTAAGTCATGCTGCTGTCTGGTCAACAATGGATTTGGATCAATGTTCACTGTAGACAGAGCATCTGCAGAGAATGGTATAAGATTAATTAGTGTTATCAATACTGCAACATTTGAGTAGCTCTTACATCAATTTTACATGCAGGGCCTCAGAGTCCTGACACGCATGTCGTTGAATTTTTTAAATGTGTCCAGAAAGTGCATGGCGGTCTGGCTGGAGACCATCTTGTGTATGTCACCGTGTCGAATTCATAGACAGCTGATGCTGGAAAACCATTTATTTAAAGCTGTGGGCCTTCGTTCAGCCCAAAACAAAGCAGGTGCATAACGCTGTGATCGGGCTAAAGGTGCCACGAAGATACGAAATACAACTCAAGAGTACGCTTTTCACTCCTGATATTAAAGTGAGCTTCAGCTTGAATGGCAGGAAAGCCTCTTCTCTGTTAAAGTGCAGCATTGTATTTGGTACAGGAGCATGACGGCGAGCAACAGTGACTGCGTTCATCCTGCCAATGCAGCCCGGCGAATCCGAATGTGATGAGCGTGGGCTGAGATTGGCACGGCAGGTGGAAGACGGTGCCCAGTGTGCTCAGGCACTGCCAGCTGTGCCAACCTCAAAGTCCCACTATAGCTGAGGGAGCCAGCTTCATCTGTGTGTGTGTGGATGTCAGAGATGCCCGTTTACTCACACTGTTTGTTTGCAACTAAAATCTCTGCCATCACTTTTAGCTCACACTAAGTTCCCGTTTCCAGCACCTATCGCTTGCGGTTGCTGGTCTGGATCCTTGCATGGATGCTGGCAGTAAGACTGAACAATGGCTGAAAAAAAAAAAATGCAGAATAGTCGAGCTACAATAGATAGCCCCGGAGGAAAAACATTCCACAATCAGACAATTATATAAAAAAAAAAAGCAACGCCTTGCAGACAAAATCAATTTTACCTTGACATCACTATGCAAAATAAATCTTAGTTATAATAAGGGGATTGATTCTAACCTTGGTAGCTATTTTACATGACTTGTCAGTAATTGGCAAAGGTATTGTTATTTTTAGTTTTTATCCCCCTCTCTTTCGTTATGTTACAATTTCTGTATAAGTATTTGTGCGAGTAAAAGGTGTTTGCATATTTTGCCTCGTTTTGCCTTCCTTAAATTGTGTGCCTCACATTTAAACAATGCCTCCTTAATGGCCGGTTTGTTACGCCTTCAAACAAGGAATGACCGGCTGCTTGAACTCTGCCATTTATCTTAACAATCAGAGCAAATTGGAACTATTCTGGAGGAGAGGGGCGGCAAAATAAAACGCTGCATTTCAGATACAAACTGACGAGAGGCCCTTCAGCACTGCGCATTTTAAGAAACAGAATTGGTTTATTGAACATAATCAACTAGTATAAGTTAAATCACAACCTTTAAATATTTGGAATGGGGACTGTTTACAGCATATTTTCAACTCGAAATGCCTCAAAATAAATTCTAAGAAATATCCACTGTTTCTGATTCCCTTTTTAACGGTTTCTAATGTATAATAATTAAAAAAACTCAATAGGTGTAATGTGCGTGCACACAGTAAGCACATACTAAGTCTATGGATCAATTAACTTTTCCATCTTCTAAAACCAATCAATTAAACAAATTCTGTTAAACTAATGACTTATACATCACTATCTGATTCCAGCTTCCAGCGAATGTACTCAAGTTGCATGTTTTTAATCTTAATACTTGCCATTTCACATGGCATTTTAGGGCTGGGCGATATGGCCTAAAAATAAAATCTCCAATTTTATTATACCAAATCCGATTAATCTGTTTTTTTCCTTCTTTTCATTTCACAAAAATAAATTTTAAAAAGCTTTTTTTCAAGCATTTCGTCTGGGAGTGGAACTGAATTCAAAGTGAATTCAAGGTGAAACATGCTTGTAAACTAAATGGAGGCCCTACCATTGTAAACTATGAAAATATGACAAAATGTTTGCTGCTAATGGTATAACACAATAATGATATAACACAATGAGCTAAGAACAGGATTCAATTCACTTGTGTGACTTCAAACTAACTTAAAACAATAAGTAAATGAATAAATTAAAGTGCCTTGTCTTATGGTAAAAAGAGTTTCCTCTTAATATTCAGACAATATATTTTCCTCACCATAGATTCAGCATTGCATGCTATTCTCATCGCGGAAGCCCAATGAGTGCATTTGGAAAATAAAATCCAGATTTTCCAAAAACTTAAATCTTAAAAAAGTTAAAATTTGAATAAGTAGATTAAATTTTTATCACCCCAGACCATTGGCATTTCATTATTTTGCACCATCATGCACACTTTTGCTCTATTTTTCAAAAGAAGAACCTGGTGCTGAAAAAGCCTCAACTTAAGAGGACAATTGTTCCACTAAGGAACATTTTCATATGTTTTAATATTCAAACAGTTGTGGATATGTCCCTGTAAAACTCTGGTTATTGTTGAGCTGCACAAATATGAACTTTCTGTAAACGGATGAAGCTTAACTTGTAGGTGTGGCAGGTGTACACAGAACACACACCCAAAGTTACCTCAGTTACCGAGAGAAGATTAATCATGGCCATTGAGGCTGATGAATATAAAATCAAGGTGACCACTGAAAACTGACGCAGTTGCCTTGCAGCAAGAAGGTCCTGGGCTCTTTGTGCATGGAGTTTGCATGTTCTCTCTCTGCATGTGTGGATTGACATAAAGGTTTGGATTTTTTTTAACTCGAGCAAAATTTAGCATTGCTCTATTTGCAGTTTTGATTCTCTCTATTGGCTCTATTCACAGACTAATATAATAATTCACTCCTGAACGTGCCTTTGTTAGCGATAGCACGTAAATGACTCGATCCATTCGCCTTAATCGTGAAGGGAGGGCTGTAGAGCGACAGAGAGCAAGAGGGAGCGACCTGTAAGATGTGCTGGTACAAATTTTCCGGCTAAGTCCATGGTTTTCTCAAAACGCCCTGCTGCAGCATCAAAAGAAAGAAAAGGCTGTTTGATTAAATAATTTAAGTTTGTTTTTTTTAAGAAATTGTTTTTCTTCTCTTATTAGGACAGGAAATCTATTTCATTTTCTCTGTTGAGTTTTTGGTTGGCCTAGCTCCTTAAAAAAAAAACCCCATAATAAAAAGATCTTTATTAGGAAAACTAAACACTTGATATTTTTTAAATACACTGCTGTGAAGGGATTGTGGGCGTTGCCATCCTAGGTCTTATAATGCATGATAGTCTTCATTGTTAGTACATCCTTCACATCAGCCACTTCAGCGCTAATGAGAGCGCTGACCTCTCTGTGAACAGTCTCAGGTAAATATTTGCATCCAGTATTGTAAGAAACATCCTCTGATTCGGGGTGCACTGCAGACACGGCGCTGTTCAATAGGAATACCCCCCCCCCCCCCCGTGTCCTCTCTTTCAGCACACCACCACCTCCTCCCCCCAAACTTCCTCTTTTCCTCCACGCCATCAGTCCCCCTACTCTTTCCATTCGGTTGGCTCATTTTCCTCTTCCACAGTATCTCTGTCTGTCTTACTCTGTGTCCTCTCGCTCTGTTTTCCCTCGGTGCACTTGGTCTTGCACTTTTGCTCTCTCGCTCTCTCTCTCTGCCCTCCTTATTCTCTCTCATATCTCTCTGCTTCGTACTGCATATATCGGCCTGCCTCTCCCTAATAGTCTCGCTCTACATCTTTTTTCTTCGCCTGTTCACTCTTGTTTTCTTTCCTCTCAGCTCTCTCTCTCTCTCTCTCTCTCTCTCTCTCTCTCTCTCTCTCTCGCTCTCTCTCTCTCTCTCTCTCTCTCTCACTTTTTCTCTCTCTCCTCTCTGGGCAGTGTGCCAGGCCCTTTTCCCTGGCGCTGAACCAACTTCTCTACTCCACGCCTCCTCCTCCCACCGCCCTCCCTTCCTCTATCCCCCTTGCCTCTGATTGATGGCCCCTCTATTCTGCAAAGAGAGGAAGGGGAAAAAGAAAGAAAAAGAGAGGAAGAAGAGCTACAAAGCACAGAGATATATACACACAAGGACACAAAGTCACACATGCATACGTAGCCAGCCGAATGCCAAACAACTGCACCCGACTACACACGAGGAAGCGACCCCAAACAGTTCTGCACACATCTCTAAGTGAAAGGAGCCACAGAAAATCCACCCAAACAAAGCAGGGATGATAACACACACTGAGCAGGCACCCTTCCAGCCTGAAACCGACGGCGGGCGAACACTTCCTCAGACACATAAACACGGCAAGACCAAAGACACGCGAAGATTCAACCTCCAGTTCATAAGCAGCACAACAGGAATAAAACAGAGCGTGCTTCTATTTCCCAAACATAAACTCATACATACGTTTGCAAAGTCACATATATTGCTTCAAGGACACAGATGCATGGTCCAGGCATGTGTCTGCAATGCACAGGTGCATACTGACTATGTTTGGACCAAATATACATGTGTGTTCACTCTTGTTCTAGTTAAATGGTTTTCTGTACTTCTAGCACTTCTCCTCTGTGATCATTTTATACACAAACGCATTACTTAGATGCAGGTTTTGCCGGCTCTATGCAGCCTGTGTGCACCGACTCTTTTCATTCTCAAACTTATTTTTCTACCATGCAAACAGATAATGAGGGCCATTGTGAGATAATGAGTGTCTGAAGTGGCTGCGGTGTGCTTGAGTAAGAAAGCATTCCAACATCATGGACAAGAATACACGATTAAGCCAATCAATGAGATACTAGGCTGTTCACTTTGGAAACAGAACTGAAGGCAAGGCGACGCTTGCCCACATTGTGGTGCAGTTCAGGACTGTTGCTCATTACTGTTTTAGTGCTAAAGGCAGAGTGTTGTTTAAAAACATTTGTGGTGAAAGAAGTCATTCAAAAAAAATACCCAACCCTGAAAACTGAATTTTTCAAGTCTTTGAGGAGGTCGATTTAGAATTGAAAGAAACAATCGATGCTCCAGAGGATTGGGAACCCAAAAGGTGAGCTCTCCTGTTTTAATCTCTGTTTCATAGGAGTTGCAGGAAATGTAGAGCCTTTGTGCAGCATTCACTCTCCAGTCATATAGCAGGGAGTTTAATCTAAAAGCGATTCGAAGTGTGGAACATATGTGAAGGAACTTTGCTGGTCAAGTGTAAGAATGCACAATCTCCAGCAGTGATGTTGGGCACAAAATCTCAACACCTATTACCAGCAACTAATTTTTTTGTGTTGTATACAACCTGACTTTTATCAATGTTAAATTAAACAGATAAATTGGCATAAAACATCAGACTAGAAAATCCATTTTATATAAGCGACATGTAATTTTATACATAAAATTATAAATAAAGGCTCACTCATAATGTTAATTAATTGAACAGAAAAGATTCACATCGGTTCTTCAATGAGCCAGCAAGGATGACCAACACAAGATTAATATTTGCTCTCAGTTTATATTTTCCTGTGTTTTATTTTGTTAAAATGTTCCTACATTATATTCAAACTGGTTTTTTTAACTTGCTTTTATCCTGTTTTTATTTTCAAATGTTTCAATCATATAAAGCACCTTGCATTGACCTTGTACTGAAATGTGCTTTACAAATAAACTTGCCTTGCCTAGATGGTCGCACACTATCCGGCAGAACGTAAACGTAACGTGTGCAGTTCCAGTGTTTTGATTTGACGATCCGAGCTTGGGGCCAGATGATTTGTGCCTCACGGCTGTGTCTTCTGAGAGCGTGTTGGCCATGCGCCCCGCGATTTCAGTTGTTCATTATTCAAACAAACGTCGGTGGACTTCCCCTAATATAAAGGCGCCTAAAGAGGATTTAGCCTACTGCACTTTTCAGTATTCTGGCAGACTTGGATATATAGACACAAATGTTTATAACAGAGTTTTATTGGTAAGGGAATCTGTCTTTTTTACAATATTACTCTATAAATAACGATCACATCCCACAGATTATGGCGAACATATTAGGCATATTGGGCCTTCTTCTTGATTGCTCCTAACCTACCATGATTGTTCATGGTAGGTTATTCCAGCTGAGCAATAAAGCTTCACTGGAAAGCGGATCGTTTTCTTTATTACCCCCCAACACTAGTATAGATTTGAGTTTTCTCAGCTTTATTCATGTTAATTTTCTTTTCTTTTTTGCAACTAAATGCAATGAAAAAAGGCTAAAATGATCGTACACTATCATACATCTTTTGAATCATGGCGTCTTTCTTGATGATAATGAAAAAGTAAAAAAAAAAAAAACATTAACCTGTTACATAGAACGCACCGTTGATCCTGCTTTATCCATGTACAGTAACAGGAAATGCGTTTAGCGCCTCACAAATAAACTTTTGTCTCAAATCTGTATACGTCACGATTATCATTTCTTTTAGCCCGTTTAGTAACAAACATAATCTGCACGTAGGACATTGAATTTTTCCATAAACACACATACACACACGCGAGCGAAACAGATAAAACAATAAATACTGTCTGACGCTACTCTCAGCACCTCTGTCACAGTTAAAAGCTATTAAATGAAAACACTCTTTCCCTGGGAATTTAATTACTTCTCTTTTCTTCTCATCTCATTTTTCCTTTCCTTCTGCCACGTTTTTTTTTTCCATAACTCATTTCCTAAAGTTCTGAGAAGTCTTTGTCCAACAATATCCCTACTCTCTGTCTCTACGGCCCATTATTTACAACCGAGCTCTGTTTTACACAACAGTGCTCCAAAGAGTTTGAGCAGGGGGAGAGACATCAAAAGCCACACACACACACACACACACACACACACACACAGCACAGATGCTACATGTGCAGAGAGGGACTGCATACACCACTGATCAGAGGGAGTGCAAACACACACAAGCAAACACATTTGATGTGCTGTGACCTCTCCAAAGCCGGCTCTAGTAGACCCACATGTGCACTATGCTCTCAATCCCTCCCTTTAAATAAAATTAGTTTATAAAAAAAACATCCAACCCAAACCATGGGATTATGGGCAGAGTGACTGGTGAGAATGGAAGAAAGAAATATGTGGTAGAGGGCATGAGGGGGGGCGTAACTCGGAAAGAAAAGCCAGGAAGAGAGAGATGCCAAATCCCTTTATGAAGCAAAGCAGTGAGTTGAAAATGAAGGCATGTCTCCTGCTTGTGCCGAGGATTCAGGTCAAAACTTCAGCCAAACATGTCCGTGCTTCCAAACGCTCTAACACCTGCGTACAAAAAACACATGCAGAAAAAGGCCAGACAGCCCTGGCTAATTAGGCAGGCAGTTGGATAAGCACCTGCACACACAAGTTTTTTTTTTTTTTTTTTGCTCCTCTGCAATGCAACTGGATAAACAACCTCTTATGTGATCTTATTCATCTACTCTCTCATAATCTTACTCGGCCCATTATTTATGTTTTAATATCCATTTCAGTTCATTTCTCTGTTCACTCTCTTCACTGTGTTCTTTTAAGACGTAGTTTTTCCGCTAGTCGCAGCTTTTCCGGCCCAACAGAAGCACACGTACATGCACTCACACACCCTCATCCCCATATGTGTGGTGGTGAAATGAAAGGAGGGAACAGGAAGGAAGGACAGCCAGCTGCTTCATCTGTCCTCAGGAGTCCACAGGGGAAACAATCTGGCTGCAGAGCATCCTGACTGTCAAACACAGCCTCCTGCCTATACTCTGTGAACCAAACTAACAATATTTGCATAAATCCATGACTGCACATATACACATATACATTATATATATATATATATATATATTTAAAGCTAACTAGTATGTCAGGATTTAAATGGTGCTTCTTAAGCTTTTATGCCAGTCTGTTCTTACCTTAAATGGTTTAAAATTAGTATAAGGTTACCTGGCCCATGGGCACACTGGAACATTTAATTAATGGAATTTGCACTTTCACAACATTCTCACTGTTTAACATGTTTGCAAAATTCTGTCCAGGGAAACTCAAAAGCGTATCTGACTTGAGACGAACATTTCACCATTGTCTAGAGACAGTTGATCGGTAATACAACAGTCATAGCCTAAGCTAATTTACAATGTCTGACACAAGATGGGCTTATGCTTACAGAAAAACAAAGCGCATAACACAAGGTTTAAAACGTAAATATGCTGTAAATAACCTGTTGCGACACATCTGATTTAAACGAACGGGTCATCAGCAGGTCTCTGCGGAGCTTGACTTCGTGCTGAAGAGGAAACCCTTTTGGATCACGTGTTCATTCAGTAATCCAAACGTGTTTTTTTGCCTCCCAATCAGCTACAAGGAACGACACAGAATAAGGAGGTTGAAGTCGACTCACCGATATACCAATAACAAACCTGCAACCACTCTGAACTGTAATATATTACAGGGATTGCAGAGCAAGCGTGACATAGTGATGTGCTACAGCACAGAGACGCCTGTGGCAGTGCAGTCCAGGGGTGCAGAAACAGTAGAAGAATCTTCAGCATTGGACTCCGCAGACAAACACATTAATCTGATACAGAAAAACATGCTGATGTCGGTGTAAAACATTGCTTCTTGTATTTAAAGCTTCAAATGCATTTAGACATCCTGCATGTGGACAACAAGACAGCTCAGTCCGATACAGGGGAATTCCCAATCATATAATTTACATGCTTTGCTCAGATGAATGCTGCAAGTTGTAATCCACTCTAATTCAATTCAAATAATGTGAGAGAGGCTATTTAATTCAACAGAATCATGCACGCTGCAGCAGAGACACAGCTAAAGCGTGGAGCATGGTGGTGCGCAGGGGACCATTTTACACCAGTAACACTGGTGTAGTATATATATATATATATATATATATATATATATATATATATATATATATTTATTTATTTATTGAGTTTAGCAAGGCTGTCTCAGAGACTACTATAACTCTAAATAAAAGCCTTGAAATAAATGTCTGTTTTTTTTCTTTAACTGCTATCTTCTCACGTAAAAGGGGAAATATTCAAAATCCACTTCTCCGGCCCTTAAAAACATTTCGTTTTGTACTTGGAGTCTCTCGGAGTGCAGACATTTTGAATGTGGTTTCTCCAGGTGCTGCGTAGGTGTCTTTTTATGCTTTTTGGGGTCATATTTTTCAAGCTGTTCAGTTTTCTCTGTTTTCTATAACACTTTTTGAAGTATTACATCACAGTATTTGCCTTAGAGCTGTTAAAGAAGGTCATGGACTCTCGGCTAACCAATTTCGCAAGTCCTCTTTTTTTTTGTGGTCCAAGCTCAAGGATGACAAAGGTAGATAAGTGAAAATGTTCGGTTGTTAGGTGTATTAACCCACACATTTCATTACACCATCCCCCAACATACTACAAAAATGGCTGAATAGGGTGGAATGAAACGCTCTGTGACCTGGAGTGGGGCGGGGAGTGAAGTGCCTCCTTAAAGAGACAGCACCAAAACAAGTTGCTCTCAGATACAAAAAGAGAGGATACTGGGCAACAATAATCAGGAATTCTGACCAGAACATTGCATTTCCACTTTATATAGACCACGACTGAATGATTTAAAAATGAAAAGGAAGGCATTAAAAAACATGTTATGTCCCCTTTAAGGACACTGCAATAAAATCATTGTTGTTTTTGTATTGTTAAAACAAATCTAGTGATACCTTTGCCATAGGGACTGTGGCAAGACTGTGACATAATGCTCAGACAGCTATGTTGGGCACAGCTCACTTGCTGGCGACTTAACAGAATGCCCCTTTGGTTCGGTAATCACAGCTGGATGTTCTGAAAGTTCACATGAAAACCCAGAGATCAGGCTGGATTTACTTCAGAAACATAAATGACAAAACGATATGTAAAGAAGGAGTTTGTGACTGTATGACGATTATAGAACCACGATCTAAAAAGGGGTTAAAAGATGCCCTGCATGTTTTAGGTGTGTTCCTGCTCCAGTGCAGCTGATTCAGCTGGCAGAAATACCTCCACAACACGTAATCAAGTTCTGCACAAGCTAGGTGATGACTCAGTGATTTAAATCAGGGGAGCTACTTTAACTTCACATCTGAAACATGCAGAATGTGGGCCTTTAGGCACTGGAAATGGACATCAGTGGTAAAGACAGCTAATAAAAGGTCAACTTTTGCAATTGTTGAAATCATTCAGGAACAAAGAGAATCATCTATTAACATTAAATGTTAACTGCTCAACATAGTTTAAAATTTATTTGGAAGTATTATGATTTGTGAAGCTCTGTACTTACCAAAGAATCATATGATTTAAGTTTTTACTATAATCATTGCTGTAATGCAATATTTCAATTCTATGTTTTTACCAGGAATTTAGGCACTACTGTAGTCTCCTTTTCATCTAACAGAGTTTTAAGTTAGTATCATCAGCAATCTATCTGGAGAAAACGAAATCCTGAACATATGTCTGTTGTAGTTTTCTTTTTTCTTCTTTGTTTGTTTTAAGTTGTAGTTTAACTGACAGGCAAAACAAAAGCACATTAAAATTGCCCCATTCTTATGAATTTGTCAACTTACATGAACCCAGCTTCTAACCACACCAAATTGGCATTATATTTTAACATTAAAAAAAAATCCGCCCACTAAACTGAAATTACTGTCAAAGCTCGGTACTACACCACATTCAAAGCATGTGTCAAAAAGTCAATCATGTAGGCTTAATTACCACTTTTAAGTTTGAGATGTTGATTTCTAAACAAACCACGTATACATCTGGGCACACGTAACACAGTAATTATCATGACTTAGTAATACAAAGCCCACAAGCTGAAGCAGAGGACAAAAAGTTGAGTTTTCCAGGGAAATGATGGCTTGATAAGTGAAAGAAAAGCAATGCAAGATAACCTTAGGGCATTTGACTTCCTGTTTTGCATCAACGAATAAAGTCTAAATGTAGTTCATCACCCAAAGCTGTGGCTACTGCAACCTCTCACTCCTGCCAAAGCTATAATCTCACCAAGGAATGCGATATCTTTCCCTAAGACATAATTCTCAGACTCTGTTGATCTTCTTAGGACCTGTCACTCCCCTGCTATTTTGTGATTTATAAAATCTTTGAAAAATCTGCTCTGAACCTGAATGTAATCCAAGCCTAGACACCTAACCCCTTTTCCCCAACCTTGAACCCAAACTGCATTTATAATTAATTTAACTAAAATACTGTCTATCCTCAAAGGAGTCTTGCTCCAATAGACACACATCCACCAATCAGAAGGAATATTATAAACAAGCCTGAGGAGGCTTCAGATAGTGGATACTTAAGAGTTGGGATGAGAATCTACAGCTACGTGTTGTTTAAAATAAAATGTGTCGTGTGAATTTAAAATGCCTTGTTGATTTTAGAGGTCAGAGTAGAAGATCTGAGAAGACATAGAAGGCAGCATCAGCTTAAATAGCCACTGGTTGCAACCAAGGTATGCAGAAAAAAAATCATCTCCTTGCAGCAGGTAGGGTACAGCAGCAGAAGATCTCACACTGCCACTCATGTCAGCTAAGAACAAGAAACCAAAGCTACACTTTTACAAAGCCTCACATAAAATTGGACAGTAACAGATTATAAAAATGTAACCTGGTCACACGAGTCCAGATTTCAGCTGCAGCAATCAGATGGTTGGGTCAGAAAGTGGCTTAAAAACATAAAAGCAAGGATCCGTCCAGCTTTATTTTAACAGTTCAGGGTAGCGGCGGCGGTATAAAGATGTGAGGGATATTTCCTTGGCACACGCTGGGCTCCTTAGTTACAACTAAAGCTGTTGCCACACTGTTTCTGTTCTTATCATGAATGGTAGGTTTTGAAACACACCTGTTGAATGAGTCTAAATTTGAAATAATTCATATTTTGTAAGACATTTAGTGGAAGATTTGGTGGGACATCAGTCCCATTAAAAAGAATATACACTGGGTATACACTCTGTTGCCAAATCCTCAGCTACTGGTGGTCCTAATGGTTGTCCTAAAAGTCGCTAGATGAAACTGTCAACTAATTTGTATATTTGTTCATGTTCTTGTGATTCGGGGTGGGGGAAAGAAAAGCTATTGACAAGACCGAAAAGTGATTAAAAACACTACATATGTTTGGAACTACAAATTAACTTTATGAAATGATTTATGAATTTTAATACACCGCCTGAATCCACACTACATGTATCAAATTTGACCAAAAAGACTGTTATCAGAGGCACACAGTGAACAACGTGAGTAAGTGATTGAGATTGAGTCAGAGTGTGAATTAAATCATATCAGGGAATTATTTTAGTGGGACAGTTTCAGAGGAAACAAAAAGATTACATTAAAAACTAGATTTACGTCATATTTATTTCCCGCTTTGTAATCCAGGGTGGGATCTATGGCCTCTTTGCGCTTGCATGATTAATTTACGATGTGGAATTGGAGTTGAGCAGGTCTCCTCTCTTCTCCCTTTGCTCTGACTGCATGCGAGTCTTTCAGGATGAGGCAGCTGCCTGTGAGACAGCGCTCCAGACAATGACTGGTGCTTTCATGTGAAGTTGTCAACAACACAGAAAAAAGTCACTAGATGTATAGCTAGTTACTTTTTTGAGAAAAAAAGTTGATAGAGGGGTCTAAAAAGTGACTAAATATGGCGACAAAGTCACTAAATTGGCATCACTGGACATATGGGATTAAATTTACAGGGTCCTACTGTGTTATGAACATATATGTTACTTGACATGAGCTGCCATGCTGATGTCCAGTGTTGTGAAATTCTTTATGTCCTAACAGAATTCTTGGCAGCCCAGTTTATGTGGCGATCAAATAGAAAAATAAATATGGACAGATAAATATTTACAACAACTTGATGAATTTGTGCCTCAGATAATTAAGGCATTGCTGAATCCAAATGGAGTTCCAACCAGGTGCTAGTAGGGAGCATCTAACAAAGTTGCAGGTACTCGAGTGTAGGTGTGTATAAAGTTCTCTTTCTCTTTCATTAGAACGGCCTAATGTAAGTGGGTGTATAATTCTTTCACAAACAATAACAATAGTAAGCATTGATTTCAACTTCCCCCAGGTTTATATAAACATCTGCCAAGTCACCTGCAGCATCCACAAGGAGGTTTGCATATTGAAATGCAAAAAAAAAGCAAAAACAAATGCACAACTTACAAAGATTTTAAACAACAAAAGAAAAAACTGCTAAATAATGATTAAGATTTGACGATGCTATTCTGCCCTGGCAAGGGTTCGTTTTTGTCTAAATGGGTGATGTTCAGCCTTCCTCTCCTCCCGGTGTTCAGGTTTTCCCTGACTGCCATCGTTGCTGATAGCTGTCAGAGGACGCACGCCTCGCCTCCTGCCATCATCCTATCATCCTGTAGCATTAATTATCTGGCAACACAAAAGCTTCAATCTAATCAGCCCACACCTCACAGCAACAACACATTATCACATCTGTAAAGTCCCCGGCTCCAGCAGCTGCGAGCCACGGAGAATTGCTGAATTATAAAGTCAATGAAAGTACATGCGGTGCATATGCACATCACTGGGGATGCGGGGAATAACCGCCACAGCCCCAGAAGTGCTATATCAATGAATATAGAATAATGACAGAAAGCAGCGAAAAGTCCTTATAACCTCCCCTCGCTGCTTGTGGGGATTCAACAAGGATATATGAATTCATGATATGATAATAGAAGTGAACCAAGTGAGATAATGTGATGCGTGTGTGTGTCTGCGGGTCACTGTATCCATAAAGCTTAGAGAAGAACGGAGGAGATGCTATCTGTCTTGAGCCTTTGTACTGTTTGGATACAATCATCACAAACAGACGGGGGGGACAAAGAGAAGAGGAAAGTGAAATGGAGAAAGGAGGGCCGGAGATAAAGAGCATGGGTGGAAATTTAAAGAGTGAAATAGAGAAGGAGAGAGCGAGTCGGAGAGAGAAAATAATCAAAAGCAGCTCAAAAGGAAGGGTAGGAAGGCGAGAGACGACTGTTACAGCTCAATTAATGGCGAGACATGAGATGGCCCTGCCACTGATAATGACGGAGCACGTGTTGGAGGAAAGGAGGGAGAGGAGAGGGCAGGGGGAGGCTGACGGCGGTGATCTCAACAGGATGTTGGGAGTAAGCTGGAGGAGGGAGGCGAGGGGGGGGGGTGTGGAGAGGAAATACGAGCAGATACTGTTAAATCTATTCATGATTCATTATTTTTTTTGGAGCCGCTCAAAGCTCCCCTCCCCTCCCTCCCTTGATGTCTTTCTCTGTACGTCTATCTTTCAGCTTCTTCCCCACTTTTTACCCCCGTTCCCCTCTATTTTCTTTTCTTGGCTCTCGTTTTTATCTTCAGCTCTTTTTCCCTGCTTCATTTGTTCCATGAGGTCTTTTTTTTGTGTCACTTCTAAAGCTCCATCCTTCCTGTTTACCCTCTCTTCTTTCATCCGTTCAATTAATCTCTTTCTCCTATTTCCCTTCGCCTCCCTGCTGTCTTTTATCAGTTTCTCTTCCATGGTTAACTGCATTTTTCTCTGCCATACTCTATTTTTTCCCCCTCCTTTTACTCTTATCAGAGTCTTCTTTTTAAAAAATCAAACTAGCCTTCTTCTTCTGTACGTTCTTTTTCTCCACTTTCTCTTCCCTCATTGGTCTATTGCTCTGCTTGATATGTGCTTTATTTGCTTAAGAGCTATTTATTGTTTTATTTAAATGTATCAACTCTTATGTCCTCCTATCAGTGTTCTTACATATTTCTCATATCCATATAATGCTATGTTTTTCAGACATAACTGACTGAGGTTCTCAGTCCACATTTGGCCTAGTTTTAATGCAGAAATGCAGAAATTCCCTAAAAGAAATTTACAGCAGATAATTGTAGGTCAGTTTGAGGTCAGGCTGAAAATATAAAACCTGCAGGAGCCACGGGAAGGACGGAAGGAAGGAAATACTCCACTTACACCAAGCAATAGTGTCTAACAACCCAGGTGAGTGACGGGTTGGTTGCTGATTTGCATCTGACTCGCAGTGTGCCTAGGAGGATGTGCCTCCAGGTTGCAGGTTGCTCGAGTGCGAGCCACCAGAACTGACAAAGACTCCTGGATAGGCGTCAAAAAGTTTTCAGGAAAACTGAGCGAAAGTCCGACCGTCTCCGATTTAAGCCCGTTTGCTGTTGCGCTGACCCGGATAACTGAGAATCTGCACAGGCATTTGAAAGCAGGAATATGACGGGGAAAGAAGAGAAGGAAGGAGAGAAAGAAGGAATATGAAACAAGCCAACACATTTTACTCCATCCTCTATTTTTCCATATTCACACCAACCTGGAATTAGACTTGATCAGTTTCTAGACCACATAGGAACCTTTCTGATATATATTCATTTTCTTCTTCTGCCTCAACTAGAATACAGCGATTCTCCAGGATTCTCCGCTATCCATTTTATCATTGTGTTTTTTTTTCTTTATTTCACCTGCTTTTTCACTCCCTGTTGTGCTGACATGACTCTTCCACTGTTTCTTTCGATCTGATATCCCCCCTGGTGCCTCCTCTTGCTTCCTTCTTTACAAGCTACTGACGTCAGAGTACACTGGCGATTATTTCTCTCTCTCTCTTTTTTTTTTTTGAAGTTTCATTTGCCTGAATATAACTCTTTGCTCTCCTGTCATCTTTACTATCTTCATTTTTCCTCCTTCTGTTCCCTCCATTTCCCACACTCCCCCTTACTTGGCCTCCTTGCCTCTGTCATCCTCCCCTCTCTCCCGCTCTAAGAGATAAACCCAGCACCGCTGTACATTTCCTCTTTTTAGTGACAAGAGCTGACAGGCCAGCTCTCCCTGGCTTTTTTTTTGCCAACCCTCCAACTTCCTCCCTCTGTGTCTTTTAATCCCTTTCCTTCCTGCAGACTCAGTTTCTCTTCTGACTAAAGTACAACCCTGACATTTTGTTTGGCCGCAAAGCAACCATTCAAACACAAAGTCAAGATGTTACACTGTCCATCCATGAGTTTGGGGGTGAATTTTGGATTCTAGACAAATTTAAAGAACAAATATTTCATTATAATTACATTTTTAAAACACAAATACCAGTAAAGTGGATAGCAGATTATTTTATTCAAAGAAAATGGATTACTCTCTTTTATCAAGAGGAGAACATTTTCTTTTCATATGTTCTCTGTTAAAAAAAAAACAACATTATGCAGACGTTTAATCACATCAACAGATTTTTCCAGCTAGAGATAAAGAGAAATAATCAATCTTCTTAGAGTTTATGTCCCTGTTATGGTACTTGATGCAGATGATGCGCTCATAACAGATAAATCATAAGTAAATACTTTCAACACGGAATGCCATTTTCAGTTTCCTATCTTGCAATGTATGTCGGTATATTATAAACATGCGACGTGGGTCTAAATGTGAGGAAATTAGGGGCATTTTGCGGCATATTAAGTCCTGTCATCTCTATCAAGTGTGTTTTGCTTTTGAGGCATGCCTGTACTGTATAATGTCTGTGTGTTTGGATGAAGCTCCAGTGTTTAAACACCTCAGGACACGGTTCCTTGCTTTTGCTGACACAACTGTCTTGTGTTATTTTCTCCATTTAGAGTTAACTTACCATCTGGGGATGAACGTTTAATGCTCCTGAGCGCTATGAAGTGGTCAAAAAAAATTATCTGCTGAATTATAATAGAGTGGACTACCCCGCCGTCGGTGCCGTTTCTAGGCTTCACCATTTTAAGTGAAGACATAGTCTGCATTAGGGTTGTCACATCCATCCATCCATCCATTTTCTGACCCGCTTAATCACAATACAAATTTTTTTTAACTAGATTTCAATACTAAGAAAAATACTCAGTTCTCAATACTGTTAATACCTTAATGCAGAATGGTCTGAGCAGATACTGCAAAAGAAAATCCTTGTTAACTACAGCCTACTGTGCTACTTGCGTCACATGTGTTTATTATTTTTCAAAGCATTTGCTCAGACTTATGGTTAAAAATGCATTCTGAACTGATGAAATTCCCAGCATGTCAGTTTTGCCTTACCTGTTGTTCCCCATCATTTGTACTGTGAATAATAACTAAACTTTCAGTCCTTTTAGCACAGCTTTCTCAAGGGCTTTACAAGCACAACTTAAGAAACAAGCCATAGTTGCAAGTTTACTAAAAATGCAAGAATCAGGGGTAGGGGTTAGTTGTTTTTTTTTTCTTTCTTTTAATGTAATGGTTGGTTTTTGACATATGGCTCACCTTAAAAATCAAAGCACAGGGCAACTTAAACACAAAGCTGCATGCACCCAGGCTGAACTCGGTGTTTGTAAAGCAAGCTGATGTTTGATATCTCTCTGCTATAATTACCTCGATAGCTAAATGACAGAATGATTATGAGGTGAAAGTGCAGAGCAGAAAGCCTTTTATTGGAAGGCGTCTCCGAGACGGTTTCATACAATGAGCTGCTTTCCGAAGGTGTATGCCAAGAGCTCATTGTAAAAGTGAAAAATAAACCTCCTCTTGTCTTGTCCTCTGTGACAGTGCCTGACTCCACCACAGAGAGCCAGTTAGCATGACAGATAGATAGATATGGAGAGGGAGGGAGGAAGACACAGGCAGTCACATTAAAGGAAATGCCATTCAACTGGATAATGATTCTGTCTATCTGCAGGAAGGTCTATCAACTAGAACAGGTTTTGCGTCTGCCTTTTCGTCCTTCCGCGTCGACATTTATCTGACTGTCTGCCTGTCGCTCTCTGTATGTAATTTGACTGTCTACTTCTCCTGCAGCGTGACCCAGACAGCAATTAGAATGGGGATTGACAAGCAGCTGCGGGCACCTGAGAGCGCACACTGCTCATGAGACAAATGTCTTCATTCAAGAACTACCAGATCTCAGCAAGGACAAGTGGAAACGTTACACAATTTACAATGACCTTACCTTACTGGCTTCAGCTGCACACAGTCATTGCATGGATGTAGGGGCGTTACTGCATGCATTGTCTTGTAGCAGTTCTTAAAGCTTTTACATCAAGTACCACCTCACACCTTCAAAGTTTTTCAAGTACCACTGGGAACATAAGCATTTTGAAATATTCTTTAGAAAGCTTATTTGCTGGATTAGATTTTAGATTTAGGATGTGGTTTAATGCAATGTGCCATTTGCATACATGAGCCAGACTTTCCAGGGATGACGTTACAAATTAAACAGGAAGTCTGCCTGAAGTCGGAATTCCAAGTGGCAAAGTCAGAAACGGGGACTTTGGTCTCCAACGTAGACTGAACTCCCACACAGGATGAAAAAAGAAACCCAAAAAAGACTTCAGAGCTGACTTAGACTCACTCCAAGTCAGCTCTGAAGTCTTGAGTCTTGCATCAGTGATGCAAGACTCAACTTGAACTTCAATGAAAGTAAGCTGGGAAGTGTAAACCATTTCAGAAAATGATTAATATTTTCCCTTCTGAGTCACTGTAGTGTTTAGAAATGGTTGTCATGGCAGAATGACAAACTGTACAAATGAGTCGTGTGTAATCTTTCTCAACAGTGTGTGCCATTGAAAGGAGTGAAGGGGAACACTCAGGTTTGTCTGTTTATATCTATTCAAAGCTACCCTCATTTATTAGCCTGGGATATTCCTGGACTGGAGGCTTTTAACGCTCTAAAAATAATTAACATACGGATAACTCTCAAATTGACATGTGTATTAAATTACTTTGAGGTGTTTCAAAACAAAACATAGCTACTTAAATTAACTTGGACCTTCTAATCTCTCTCTGGCAGAAATAGCTCATCACTGAAACACCCTGGTTTATCAAAATGAAAGCACTTTGTGTTTGAGTCATTCAAATAAGTTTTAGACCATGTCTACCTTTCTTCTTTGAACGTCAGTACAGATTTCTAAACGTTTAGTGCCGAAACTCTTACCCATTCTTACCCATTACCAAAGTAATTCACAGAAGTGAAGTATTTTCTACATGTTTAACTGAACTGAGGTTATAGAGAAGGGTATAAAATCTTTTCAACACAACCTTATTTATAAAAGCAAACTGTTCACTTGTTAAAACATTCATACTCTTATTTTGTTTTATTATCATTTGAGAGACACCCGTCTCATTTTGTGTTTGGTTGAATGAAAATAACTAAGATAAGAACAAATTTAAATGTCTCTGCTTAGACCAAATTCGAAGAGCCTATTTTGGCTACAGAGTCCAATTTTGTAGCGTGGCTTTAGGATTACTTCATGAGTAGCTGAACTAAAACAGCCCTGAAAGAGGATGACGACGGATGGAGCGTGTTTTGAAGGTGATGTTCTCAAATAATGGCTAATTAATCCCCATAATTTTTGAAATGTGTCTAAATGTAGCTGATACTTACCATGTATATGCTAGTTCTTGCACTACAATCTTAAAGTATTATCGAGCAACTATCACGTTGCTACCATCAGAGCCTCACACTGGCCCACGTCTGGTTGTGCTAATAGTGCAGATTTACATACTATTTGTAATAAATACCGGAGCATGAAAGCCCACACACACAAATGTGTCTTGTGAGGAATGGCTGTGGTATAAAACCCGCCTCACCTGCTCAAAGCAAGCTGCATCCATACAGACATGCACTAACACCCGAGCACAAATCCTTCAAGTATCCCAGCAACAACCTTTCCAACACAAACACATCCAAGCACAGTAAACACAGTCTTTCCTACCTGTTTGTGCATCTCAATGTTGAGACCATAGGACATTTCATAGTACTGCAGAGATAAAAACAAAAACAAACGACAGAGCATTTAGTTCATGGCGCACATTGACATTCAGTTTTTGCATAATAATCTCCCGTTGAACATCTGTTGCTCAGCAAACCCATATGTTGCCATTTATCACTGTGGTTTCCATGAAAGCTGGAATAATCAAGTGGAGAGATTTGAGATGCGCAGAGGAAGAGTGTGCTTTGAGCACAACAAGTGTGTGTGACATAGTAATGAGGCAGTTATGTCTAAGATGGGTTACAGTATGTAGCATCACTGTCTCGGTGTGTCTGCGTGTATGCCGGTGCAATTTTACCGTTTTGCAAGGTCCAAGCACGACTGTCAAATGAGCACAACTGTGTGCATATATTGCTATACGCTGCTTTCCCCTCTGGTTGCGTGGATGTAGGTGTGCCAATGAATAATGATGCATGGCATCAGAATAATGAGACTCTGTGGATGCCTGCACCATCGTGATGTCTCTGCATCTGTGTGTATAAAGCACGCTCACCTAAACTTATTTCACACCAACAACAGTCTGGGGATGGAAATCTGTAGCACTACAAAAGGGAAAATGAATCCAAAACACAACCTGACTGGAATGTTATTATGCGGGCCCAACAAACATCAGAAGGGTTATACTGTAACTAAGCTTCAGTGTCGTCTATAGAGCGTTCATACTTTCTTGAGAATATTTACCGAAGAAATGCCGTCTCTCATTGTCTTGATCGGTTTTCTCTCAAATTACATCCTGAACTGACCGAAACATTAACAAATCTGCAAACATAAAATTTGAAATACTTAAAAATGAACTTCATAATCAAGATTAAATGTACATCTCATGACCTGTTAAGGTCAGTAACAACAAATCCATGTCAAGGTCTAGTTCTCCTATCAGAATAGCTGTCGGTGCATCTGCACGTTTCTGGACACAAGTACAGTAAAGAGTGTGTAACCCCCTTCCTATACGCCTGCCACCACTGCACATGTGCCGTTCCTAAACGTGTGGGTCTCTCTCCGCCGCGTGTTGTTCTTTGTGTGCATCAGTGATATTCTTGGTGGTAAGCACAATACGGACAGCGAGGATTCGTCATGGTGACAAAGGCTGCCACAGGACGGGCAACGCTCTGACTGATGAGATCGAGACATGGCTCTTCCTTCCTCTCTGTATTCTCCTGCTCATTTTCACTCGAGTGCTCTCTTCTCTCCATTTATTCCCTGCCTGATTCAGTCCCTCCCTCACACTCCAATCTCTATCTTTCAGAGGCTGTCAGGCTGCCTGTCCTGCCCCCTCCCTGTTTTTTTCCCCCTCCTAGTTACTCCATTCCTTCTTCTTTTAAGTCATCAGGTTTGTCTCACTCGCGGTTTCAGGACATTTTTTTTACTGTCTGGTTTCACTCGCTTGCAATCATTCTGCATCTCAATCAATCTATAAGCAGCTTCGCGTCTAAATTTAAATCCTATTAACATGACCAAGGACAACACATTCAGACCATATACTGCACAAGGTCTAGATTATACAATGAATCTAAATGTAAGGTACAGAACAAGACAAATATGGATTCAGACCCCAGGGCAGATTTTGAAGAGACTCGATACATTTTCATGTGTTGTATCTCTGGTTTTCTCTTCAGGCTGTGACATGCTCCAACATATTTTACTGCTTCGGTGCCAGTGTTGGTTTTCCCTCAAGTATATATTAAAATTGAGTCAGGGAGTATGTGAAATGCCTGGTATTTTCTCGTTAGCCCAAAGAAAAAAACCTGAACTACGAGCCTACAACTATAAATACAAAAAGCAACAGCCGGGTTTAATTAAGGTAATCGGAAAACGCTGCTGTGATTGAATTGGTTCAGCTGGCAACAAGTCAGTCAACCCTGACTGATAGAGTAAAAGTAGTCTAATGCTCTTAGGCGCATCCTGTAGGTTTTGTTTCAAGTGGGTCAAATTATCAGTCAGCGCCTAACAGACAAATTGACGGGGGAAATTAGGTTCAGATGTGACAACCGCATTATTAAAACTGGGAAGGATGGTGGTGAACCATCCTGCTGGTGGAAGAAATGTGGTTAAGAACCATCTTTAAATGACTGTAATCCAAATCTAATATTTACCACCTTTTGAGCATTTATTTTATGCAATATTTCCATAGTTCTTCAAAAATAACAATGATTAACAGACAAATATTTATAATTCATAGCAAGCATGTTACAAGTCAAAGAGAAAATGGATAAGGGCTTTTTAACACAAAATATGCAATGCAATAGCCCCAGGGACCTCGTATTAGAACAAAGTAAAATGGCACAACACAATTATACTCCTAAATATATAATGACACTGGTCCATCTTTGAATAAAGTTCCTGTTTAATTCTTTCCAAAAGGGATACTGAATTATCTTGTGCATGATTCCTAAATTAATACCTTCCAAAAATGCAAATTAATTCCTTTGTTACGCAGAGATCTTTACTAACCCTGCCTCTCTTTCTCTTTGTGAGTCATGATATAATGTCTTTGAATTAACTACAGAGGTATTTAGGTGGGGAAGAAACATGTTTTTGTAAAATGATGTTAAATCTGATCCATTAAATAGGAAATAATTTATATTTCTAAGTGATAAAATTAAATGAATAAAAGAATCAATAATAATAATAACAAAACCCACTGTAACCTCAACAGAGCGGTGAGTCAACAGAGCACCAATCAGGCTTTCACTTATACTCATTTATTACTGGGCTTTGACCTACGCACTCCCCCTTTGTCAAATTCTACTTTTCTTTTTAAGATGTGTTTCACAAACTCATTTGACTGAACTTTCTTTTAATATGGCAATTAAATCTAAGAAACAATAAACATAAAGAGCAGGAATGTTCCTTGATGAACGTAGAAGTCTTGACAGCAGAAAATAAACAATTTAAAGGTTATCCCTCTTTGGGCATCAAAATGTATGTTGCTAAACAATGTTGGATTTTTAGTGATGGGAAAAACAAGCAGTTTGTTGATGTATTTATAGACTGAAAAAAAAGTGTGAATTTCTTTTAGTTTTGATACATTAAATGGACTTGAGAATGAAAAATCTGATATCTCACGACTTGACATGGAAAAAAAGGTAAAGTTGTTTGATATTAAACCCTGCCTGATTTGTTGGTGCATCACAACACCTGGGTCAGGTTTTGTGATTATCATCTACATTATCAAACACTGTGCAGGAGTGCAATGAGGCAACATAGATCAATAGGCTTCCGCTATGTCGAAGCCTATTGATCTATGTCGATGTTGCTAAAACTTTGGTAAATTACTCAATATGTTTAACAATTATTCTTCTAGGATGGTCTTGCTTCACTGATTCCAAGATGATAATTGCAGTATTTATTTAAAACAATAGATCAGGAAGAACTGGACTTCACTTTACACATACTGTATGAATTGACCGAGATAAGTGATTTTGTGTGTTTACAAATGAGGCAACAGCAAGTGGGAGCAATTTAAACGTATAAAACTTAATCTTCATAGGACAGAAAAAAAGTTACTCAAAAGCTGTTTGAGTAAAAAGGCATCTTTTAAACAATTAAAGCAAGAATGCAGGGAGCAGCCTTGGAGCGGATACTTTGTTTTTGACCAGACAAAGCAGCTGGACAGTAGCTGACAAATGAGTTGTGAGATGTTTAGCGAAATACTGCCAACTACGATTGATTCAAGGCAGCAGGAAAAATGAGAAAAAGACTTGTAGTTTTTGCCAGACAATCCATTTTTATACAATTTTGCCCCACTCATCCGACCCCAAAGCGGTCGAATTTTATTGATACCTAATGGAAAAAATGCTTTAAATAATAACAGGATAATAGTCAAAAAGAGCACCAGTTTAAAATGTTTTGGTGATAAACCAAAGTAATAAAGGGTCCTCTGAGTTAAAATACAGCAGAGGAAATCTTGCTTTTAATTTTGTGTTAAGAAAGAAATCATTACTGATAAAAAGTAACATTTCCACAGATTCTACTGTCACATATTCGCATGGTGGAAGTCTGTAAAAATAGGCTTAAATTTTGAAAAAAAATTAAGCACATTTTCAGAAAAATTAAGTCCAGTTCTGTACATCAAGTGTGTGTGTGTCACTTATGGTGTGCGTCTGCTTCATTTATTGAGATCAAGGGTGTAAAAGTCAGCTGTGTCAGATTATTGAGTACAGTAAATTACTTTTGCTGTGAAGTCACGTCTATTTTTTGTTGCTACGCATAATGATCACCCAACAATCAGGTGATAAACGTTGAGTGATACAGTGCCTTACAAATGTATTCACCCCCACTTTGCTTTTTACCCATTTTTCTATATTGAAACTTATAATTTAAATGTTTTTTTTTAATCTTGTGATGGATCAGCACAATATACTCTAGGCTGATGAAGTGAAATGACCAAAGACGAAAGAGCTCTCCAAACAGATCAGGGACAAAGTTGTTGAGAGTTACATGTCAGCGTGGGGTTGTAAAAAATATCCACATTTTTGATCTTACCCTGCAGCACCATCAAATCCATCATCTACAAGTGGAAAGCACCTGGTAGCACAACAAACCTGCCAAGCGATGGTTAGGGTTAGCCCACCAAGACTCACAGACTGAGCAAGAAGGACATTAATCAGAGAGGCAGCGCAGAGACCAAAGGTAACTCTGAAGGAGCTGCAGAGCTCCACAGGAGACTGGAGGATCTATTTATAGGACCACGATAAGCCGTACGCTCCACAGAGCTGGGGTCTATGGAGGAGTGGCCAGAAAAATGGCATTACTTAGTGTAAAAAATAAGAAAGCACGTTTTTAGTTTGCCAAAAGACACGTGGGTGACTCCCAAATGTATAGAGGGACGCTCTCTGGCCAGATAAAATACTTTTGCAAGGCACTTTATATTTGCTGCTTTTGCAAATGCTCAAATAAAGATTAGCTCAATAAATCAGAAGATGGGTCAGATTGCCCTCTAAGTCCATTTGGCATTTTGAGATGGGTGGATCTTTATTAGTGCAGACAGAGCTCCAGCATAGCTGAACATTACAGTCATTATTGCGTCACAGCTGCAATGTTCGAGTTGTGCAGATTGGTGGTAGTGATACCTCTGTGGGGTTTATATGACATCCCAGAACGGTGATGTTGATGATTTAGTCCTTGGATTGGTCCAAAAATTTTGTATGAGTTTTGGAACTCACATTTCATAAACACTGTATAGAAGGATAGTAAAGAAAAACTGGGGCGTAGTGACTTAAGCTGTGTGTCTTTATACAGCGTGGAAAACACAAACCATGTGACTGGAGGAATTAGAAAAGAGGCTGTATGAATTCAAGAGTTTCTGCCCAGGAAGGGAAACCACATGTTTTTTTTTTTTTACTGTGACCCTATCCTTTACCCTGTTGTCTCTATGCCTATCCTTTACCCTGTTGTCTCTATGCTTTATTGTGACTAAATGTCTATCATTCTGTGTGTGCTGTCATGTTTCCCGTCCTGAGCTTTCCCTCGTGTTCCCCATATCCACAACCTCTTCATCTTTCTTGCCAATTATCAGTTTTCTCTCTTTTCTGTTCCCTCTCTGTTTTTTACCCATTGTTGCATCACTCTTGTCTCGGTCTCTTACACTGCAATACTCATTTCTATCCATCATGTTACTACTTTTTATTTTCTTCCAGCTGATTTATTTCACTCTACTCACATTTCTTCTCTCTCTCTCCTTTTTACCCACCTTACCTACAAGTTGCCCTTTTTTTCCCAAATTTTCTATACAGAGATTGGCAAAAGTGCTCCCATGCTGTTACGAACATATGCATTCAGCGAATCTCTTGCACAGAAAAATGAACTTATGCTTTACACAGACACAGAACTGAAAACCTGCATTAAAACAAACAACAGTAAAAAAAAAAGATACTTGGGAAGCCTTTTGTGCTTCTAGGTATGCCTTTCCTCCTGTCCTTAAAACATCTCTCCTTCAGGTTTTTCCTTTCTCTCCATTTTACTCTTTTTAGATTACTTCCTGTCTGTCTGCTTATTAATTTTCCACTGTCATTTGCCATCAGCCTTACTCGTCTTTCACAAAAACAATTTTTTTCCTTAAATACATCGGGACTAGGTAGTAAAAGACAAAGTCCTAGTATTTGAAGACAACCATGCAGCTGTCCCTTTTAATGCTACAGTAAGCATGTTTAACGTGTTTTAATTGGTGCTACATAAATAAACTGAATTGAACTGAACAATAATTAAGTAGTTCTATGGATATTATTGATTCTTTTTTTTTTTTTTTTTTTTTTTTGGTACAGTGAATTCATAATGGTTCCTTTACATGTAGTAGCAAAATGTCATAGGGTAGTGGGTTTGCACAAAAAAAAAAAAAAACAGAAGAAAAGTTACAATTGTTTTCGGGATGGCGGTAGGATAATAGCTAGTAAGGTGGGGACCCTGATTGAGCTGATTTCAATTTGGGTTTTTTAATTGCAGTGAATACTTATATCCACATCACACAATGAATATATATTAATGAATAATACCTAACTATATTTTCACAAAAGAGTTTTGTTAAATTTAAAACTTTTTCTCAGTAAAACAAAGTCCTTGTTACTATTTAAAATTAAATTACTGCAGGCTATATCAATCCACCTACAAGCTGGTTTGCCCAATTGCTAAGGTGCCTGGATAATTTCCAAACAACATATCATCTATGATGACAGACTGCGACTAAACTCCACTCTTGGAAGATATATAGTGGGCTGCATTAGATGGGGTGGTTCCACTCGCTCTGCAGCTTCAAGCAATGTGCTATGTACTATGATTTGTATAGTAACGTGGACGTTGTTTAGCTATTAAAACAGTGGCACATTTCAAAAGAGTGTTGTGCAAGTGCAGACATTTAATATACACTAATATAGTGTTGTAGTCCATGAAAATCCTTTTTTTATGTTTTAAATTCCTAAATCCAAATGTACCACAAGGTTGATTTTTGTGTAGTCACATTGATTTGATATATTTATACATCAAGAGAAAGTACTATCATCGATGGGCAACTTACTTAGAAAAGTAAGTACCGTAGTAGTTTTAGGACTTAATTATTATTGCTTATTAACAGGCTACAAATAGCTATGACACGGGAATAGCAATAAAAACAATACTCTTCAAGCAATATAACCAAATAAAGACACTTTGTAGTAAAATTAAACAGGGGTTACATTACACCATTCTAAACAACAGCCAGGTAGAATGTACTTTAAGTATTTTGTGATTATGACAGTAATAATAACAGTATACCACTGAAGTACAAAATAAGGCAAACCCATTGTAAACATATCTTAAAACAAAACTTCAAAACTACTTCTGACCATTGATTAAAAACACAATCAACACTCTAAACTAAAGCTACTAACTCTCCACTCACTTATTTATCTATCCATCCAGTAGATCTTTGCCTTTGACTTGAGAAAATGTAAAATAGTGACTACACTTTCAGTTTTCTATGTATAAAGCTTGTTACTCCACATTACTCCAGACTTTTTGAATTGAGAAAGCTTCCTGGAGAGGAAGTGAAACATCTTCAACTACGGAAAACAAGTCCAGTTGCTTTGTTTTTTACCTTTTTTTGGAATCAGCTTTCTATGCTGTCTGAATTTTCAAGGCTCTCCTGCATCACATTGTGAGTCTCTTCCTGTTGGTCTACTCTGTCTGTGAGTGCAATGCATGGTGAAGACCCGCCAACCTTAAGCCTCCTCAGTTTCTTGCTCTTTAGAAAAGTCGCTTTAATTGATGGAGTATGGTAACGCGGCGTTATACTGTACGTAACGTAGCGGCATTCCCATATTGAGAAAAGTAATTAGTTAAGGTGCCCACATACTTGTGTGGACATGAGTCCATGAATGTCCGCTCATACTCAATGTAGACTCTCAGGTACACGCAGAGCTCAATTTCTACGACTGTCTACACTGTGTCCAAGTATAAACTCCTTGGTGTCAAGAAGTCTTCACCTCAAACTGTTTTATATGTCACACCAAGTTTGATACACTGAGCTGCTTCAAGCAGGCGGCTGCAAGGACGCGCGGCATCGCAGTCTATCTCGGTGCGCACTGACAGGTGTGCAGTGGGAGCCTACATTTTACCATCCCGTCCCCCGCTTCGTTCTGCTGGCAGAAAGAGCGGGAATTGCAGGAATTTATCACAAGAAATGTAGGCAATAGGTACGATTGACTATGAAGGCAAAAATGTCCACGGAGAGTCAGCGCAGAGAGTTAGCGTGGCTCACAGTATGTGCACAGTACGCCCGAGTATGTGGGAGCCTTTAGATTGTTAAGCCGTTATTTTCTAATGCCGTAACTGAGGGGTGTCCAAATTTTTTCCCACGTGAGCCCAAAATTATCAAGTTAAATGAACTCATGGGCAAAAAAAAAAAAAAACATATATGTTGTGATTTTTAGTTACCTGCTCTACAAATGATAATTTCAATTAAAGAAATTTGCCAGATTTTCTGTAGGAACGGGATGTGTAAATCACTGTAGAACCAAAGTTAGAAACAAGTTTGGCTCATTTGCTTTATTAAAAGATGGTCCACCAGTTTGTAAATTACTTCATGCTCGGTTGAAAAACCCTGAAGGACCCAAAAGAATATCAGGACAAGTCAGATTCAGTCACAGAATGGTATAATGGATGAATAGACTTGAAAAAGTACTTTACTGAAATTAAAAACTTGCTAAGTGTTTCACATTTTTCACATTAGAAAGTGCAGTGGGAGTGCAGAAAAACAAAGGCCAGATAGAATGAAGAATAGATCAGTCCATTGTTGCAATAATGATCCCAATAAAGCTTGAGCTTTTGAATGGCCATAAATATTTTCACCAAAGAAAAATCCAATTAAAAAATAAAAAACTTTGTCCAGGCAGCCGTAAAGTTTGCACACAAGTAGCAACAACATCATGAAATAGAATGTAACAGAGGTATGAAGATCCACTCTGCAATGTCAGAGACAAAGTCAGAAGGTCACAGCTGTGGAGTCTTTAATTTAATAAAAACCGAAGGCAATTGCTTTCTCTTGAAGATTAAAGACTGACTGATTAAAACATCCTTCTGACATTATACTTTCCAGTTTTTATTTAAGTTCCTCTAATGGAAAAAAGATGAAGAATATCTTTAACTGAGCCAACTTTAAATTCCTGTGAGACAGAACACTCTAAATGTTTATTTTTTTCCTTTTCCTTCATTGCTACTCTCCATTTCTTGCTTTCAAAGAGAAAGGGCAATGCAAGCAGGACGAAAACAATAAACATGGGCCGTGTCTATGTTTATTGAATATGTGCAATAAATGAAAGATGTTTAGATCTTTAGATGGCGTTGTGCATCCAGTGACCAAAGACAGGAGATTTTTATTATCTGATTAATTGAAATTATTTCATGAAGTGCTTGAATTTAGGAGCCGATATGGTATTTTAGAAATCATGTTTTCAAGATTTAAAGTCAGGTCACATCCTTTCTTTGCAGTGGATTTTTTTTTTCTGGCTCAAACTAGTTCTGTCAAACAACAAATAATACTCTAGTGCTACGACACTACAGATAAACAAATAGAAGATGTACTTGCTCCGTCTCTGGCATTGCAGTTTTTCTGTACAGTCAAATTAACGTCCCGTCTTTCGGTTTTTGGACACAGAAACGCAGCCAAAAAAAAAAATAAATAAATCCCATTTTCAACTTTCCAGTCTTTTTTTTACATAAATATACATAAATGCATATTTATCTTTCAAATGATCTAAATACCACAACTTATAAATACTCCAAATATTTCACAACAGTCTTTTTATGCGGTGAATGAAATATTACTGCTACTAAAGCAAAAGAGTGCATCATTTAGCTTACCGTATTTTTGGGACCATAAGGCACACCGGATTATAAGGCGCATTACATATTCTTCCTATGGGTGTAATATCACCCAGTCTCTGTCAGGAAAGCCTAAATTAAACAGGATTTTTATATTTAATTAACTTACTTGGTTTATTGTTTCTAGCGCGTACTCCGGAAGCAGGTTGCCTTACATAAATGCACTTCTAGTTTAGACATTACAGTCAGGCAGTCTTGTAGACAGCTCAGGGGTCCGATCAGGTAGTGTACTCCAAATATCCATTTAGCGGAGCGGCTTTGTTGCTATCATACTTACACATTTAAACGAATTTTTGAGCCTGTTGCACCGCATTAAATCGGTCAGTAAGCACAACAGTAATCATATATAAGGCGCACCATGAATTTTTGAGAAAATGTAAGTATTTTAAGCCTTAAAATACGGTATTTTTATCATAACATACAACAATGCAACAGAAAGTGCAAAATAGATGGCATGCATCTTGGGATTTGTAACTTTACATTTTTAAAAGTTATTCCACATTCATATGTGCGCAATACAGCAAAAATGGCTGTATAATAAGCAGGTTTTAGCAATGAAGCACTCACGGTGAGCACAGAACCAGTCCCGTTCCAAGTTTTTGTTTCACAGATTAACACTTAAAATTCAAAATGCAAACAGCAGAGACTTTATCAGTCTTTAAAACCAGCTGTATTAACCTTACAATAATGTTTTTTTTCCCAGTCTGGAAAAATAGGAACTCCTGTGAATGGGCGGTGGAAGGAAACCAGGCAAGTGAAATGTAGTAACAGTTGTCCTGTGGGTGTATGCCAGACAGCAGCAGAGTGACTATTGTAGTATTGTGCTCCATCTGTATAGCAAGCCAGCAGCAACACACTGTGGCGAGCTGTTAAAACACACAGTTGCAAACCATTTTATAAAATAATTTGTATTTCAACACTGTATGGTGCAGTCTAACAATTTCACATGCATTTTCAACCATTCTCATAGCCTACATACTGAAAAGAAAACCCATTACTTCACAGTAGGACATTGTCCTAGGAGTAACAGGTGCACAACATAAATTATATCATGGTACATTAACAGCTGCAGGACTTTGCGCTATGACTAATAACAGCTCTGTCTGCAGAGCTAAAACTGAAGCACTACAGTGTGTTTTGTCTTTTTCAGTCACCTTTTAATGGATTCATACTCTCTTGCTTCCCCAACGTTTAATTATACCTTCAAGGCCCGCTTCTCACCGCTCTTATATAAATCCCTCTGTTGTGTCACAGTGATCTCATTCAGGATTCTCTGAAAACTCTTTGCTCTGTTTGAAGCTTTTTACACACAGGCTGCAGAAGCCCTGTGTGTGTGTGTGTGTGTGTGTGTGGGGGGGGGGGGGGAACCATATTACTGATGTCAGTAACCAAGGACAATAGGCCATATGAGCGTACCGCCCACAGACACGGACAATCATGTGTATATAAGTACACTTAAATGAAAGTTGATTACTGAACTGTCAAAAGAAAAAACCCTGTAGTCTTGAACTCACTTTATAATAATATCGCTCATATCTAAAAATGTGCTTCAAATAGGTTTTAATGCGAAGATAAGGATATATGTGAAACATATATGTGGACGTTGTTATAAAGGTTGTTCAATTTACAGTGTTACAGGGTCAGGACAGACCAAGTTACTTTTCCTGTGATGTCACTGTTCTTTTTTTTCCCCCTTTTCCACACTGCACTCACCAGTTAAATGATCTATACGGTCTGTGAGCACGTCCAAGAGGTCAAACAATTGTTTGACCAAACAATTGTTTGACCTCTTGGAGGTGAAAATAAAGACTGAAAAATATGGTGGCAATTGTTTGACCTCCAAGAGGTCTAACAATTGGGTTGCCTTTCCATTGGAGCGACTTCAAGCATTTCGACATGCTAAAGTGAGTGAACCTTCATCAGTGTAGAAGAATGTCTGCATAGTGTAGCATGAGGTTCTATGTTGTTGGGTGACTGCTGTGATATTTGGGTGGCATATAGTTCTGTAGCACCATTACTGCTGATGCCAGATGTTTACACACACACACTGTATATAATAAAATGTTTTCAGAATAATGGTTAGCAGTACAACTATGAGATTGATTTTAAGCATTCTATTTGTTTTCTATAAGTTGCCACCATATTTTTGTAAGTCTTTATTTTCACCTTCAGCTAATCCAATATTATCCATGGTTAGGCTGTCGCTTCATGCTTGCTCGGTATGAGGGATTGCTGCAAAGCCATGGACAATGCAGACGACTCTCCCTGTAGCTCTACGCTTCTTCTCCAGGAGTGAATGCTGCTTAGTTGTCGGGACTTTGAAGAAATCAACTGGTTCCCTAATATAGGACATTTTTGACCAATATGTATAATCTGACTCAATCTGTAAAATATGATTGAATTTGACTTTGTAAAGATGACACGTTTCATGAATTGGCGCTATAAATAAAATTGAATTGAATTGAATTAGTTTATCCATACCTAGCAACTAAGCACAGTGATGTACAGCTGAGCACCAGACATGCTACAGGAGCAGCAGGTTTTTTTTCTTCAAACTACAATTAATCACTATAAACAGCCTTCTATTTAAGGTCTAGAGCAGATCCAAATTCAGCTCATAGATAATTTGAATGATGGAGTGACATAATACTAACTCCAACATTACACACTACAAACACTGCTTCCCCCAAAACCTCAAGCTGAGCTCAACTGATTAATTGTTCCTGTTATTTTACTTGCAATTCATAGATGTCTTAAATCCATTTATTGTAGAGCCAGCACGCGTCTCCAGGCTTCGACAGGACTAACATGTGCAACTCAATTTGCAAGAAACAGAACAGGGTAAAGTCTCTGGAGCTTTAAATTGTTACAAACGCACATTTATGAATTTAGATCTACCTCGCAGTCACCAACTAACTCTTTTTTTTTTTTGCCTTACTTTATCTCTAATGTCATTCCAGCCGGCGGGTTACTTTAGATAAAACAGGTTGCAAAGTTTATTCTCTGCTGCATTCTACCCTTCTAAACATGTTTCCCATCTAATGCCGTCACCAAGTAATAACGTACACGCCACGCCGTCGTCATCAGGGCACAACAGACACAAAGCATTCCTTGAAATCTCTCAACAAGCTATCATTTCTCTCTCCCCTCTTTATGTTTCTACCTTCATGCTGCCGTCTCCCTCCTACTTTCCACTCTTTCATTCTTCAGGGAGTATTTGCTCCTCCGTTCTCCCCTCCCAGCTCCACCTCCATAGTGTTGAGAGAGAGAGAGAGAGAGAGAGAGAGAGAGAGAGAGAGAGACACTGGTGCCAGACTTTCTCTCTCTCTTCTGTGTTTTTCCCCACCTCTTCTGTGGATTCGACAAAGAACGCTGGAAGACTTAAAAATAAGCTTTAGGAAGTTGGCCTAATCCAAGGTGATTTATCTAAATGGGACATATGTGCGTGTGTGTGCCTTCACGTGTGTTTGCATTCATACCGTGTGTGTTTGTGTGTACACAGGCATGTGGGTGGGAGTCTGTGGGTGGGTGTGGATGTGTGTATAAGCCTTAACAAAAGCATTGTTCATAGATGTCTCTTGGGTGAAGTTGTCTCTTTCATCTGCCCACCCACACACACTCAGACACATACAGTACCGCCGATGTTAAACGGGGTGTCTTCTGCTCATTTCTGGCTCCATATTCTAATTCCTGCGTTGGATCAGCTGGAGGGGCCGTCTACTGGGACTGAGTTTAGTGAGGGTGTGAGAGGTCAAAGAAATGAGGCTACTTCTAAAACTGACAGCTACTTGAATTGCTGTGACAAATAAAACAAAACACAGTGTTAGATTTTTTATATTGCTTAATCCGAACAGAACTAGGCTTAAAGTGTGTAAAGGTTATTGATTATTTTATTTTCAATAACATCGCAATTATTGGTGATTAGATGAAAAATTAAAGTATTCTGTGGTGTTCTTTAAAAAAACTGCAATTGTTTTTTACATTCTAATCTCAACTTGAGTGGTTATAGATAGCTAGTTTTTAATTTTTTTATCTGTTAAAGCTTATCTTCATCAAATAAAGCAATAAGAAAAATGAGTAAGACAAACCAACGGATTATGTTTTATTAGAACATGACACTTTTGCAGAGTTCATTTCTTGGACTTGTGGTAGTTTCTGTGGGTTGTGTCTTCTAACTTGTTAGGTATTTCTAGCATCATATTTCCACCTACATGTTTAATTTCAATAGCAGCTGGAAAAATTGTTAACTGCAAGTTGTAAAGCCCTTTTGTCAGCATAAACTCAATCAGCAAGGACGATATACAGTCATATTCAATAAATTTAAATATTACTAAAAAGCTCATTTATTTCAGTAACTCAATTCACTAAGTGAAACACATTACATAGATTAACATAGACTGATGATGTTTTAAAGCCTTTATTTCTGGTAATTATAATTTTTTTTCACCTCCAGCTAATAGAAACACAGCATTTAAGATTAGAATATTGCATCAGACCAATAAAAAAGCAACATTTTTCATACAGACATGGGGGATTAATGAAAAGTATGTTAAATACCGGTTTATATGCAGCTGCTTTTTCAAAAGCTACTTTTAATATGACAGACAAGCCTCTTAGAAATGCATATTCTAATTTACTGAATATGACTGTACATGTGCACTTTCACCCATAGACAAATAGGCTGTACAGAAGCATTTCACAGCCAATTTACACAAATTCCTGTCTATTTTTGTGTGTGCAGTTAAATTTATGATTCAGGAGAAAAACTTTTTTATGCGAGTTATGCAGTTAACACGATTAAGCGCAACCACTATGAAAGATGTTATGGGTCGAATGAGGAACAGAAGGAAAAGCACGGCAGCTTTAACCTCGACCTTCAGCTAGACTGTAGCTGGATGTGCTGAATCAGATATATGTCAAAAAATCCTAACGACAGAAAAAAATAAAACACCAAATATTTAAAATGGATGTTTTAGGAAGTGCGTTATCCGAACCTTGAACTACACCAGCTTTTCTTCACCGAGCGAGTCTCGTGTTGGAGCAGCATGTTGAGGCTCTAGATGGGGTAAACAGCTATTTTTGCAGAATGTCACTAATGACATTCTGCACTGTGATTTAATTGGGTCACAGTCGCCATACTAACTCAGCCCACTGAAGAACTGTAGCGTGTTATTTTACTGCACATTAAAGCTATTGGGTTTTCAGGATTTCACATCACATTGACTTTATTAACTTTAATGAAGTATCACACTGGCACTCTGTACTGACAAATTCCTAATCTTTAAATGTCTCAGCTTGAAATTGTGGACAAAATTATCTTAATCGCGATGTACAAAAGAAAGCACCTAAAAGATGGCAGAAACAATAACAGATTTTCAGTAATTGCAACAGAAACATCCTCTTTTTTTCACCCCCGGCTCATACCAGTGAGGAATGTATTGTTTTTTGTTTTTTTTTATTTCAATACTTAATTTTCACTCTAATTGAAAAAAAAAGCTCTAATAGTATTATAGTGAATCATGTTTCTATTCAAATTCACATATGAAGGGCAGAATAAAATAATTTTCCTGGCAATAACACAAACAAACTTATTAATAATTCAAGGATTGACACCCAGCAAGGTGATTTTACCTACTCACTTATGAAGGACCCTGAGACTGAAAATCCTCCTTTTTCTGATGATCAGGCTAAGCTCGAGGAGGCACACACTGATCTATAACATTTGTGATAAGTTTATACTCCCAAAACACAAAAAGCAAAATAATATGTTTATATTTCTCTGTTGTTGTCTCCATGTTATTGCATCTACTAAGTCAGCCATCAGGGAATACCAAAGGCCTGCAATCATATATTTTGATTAAATGAAAATATTTTTATATCAGAGTATATTAAATACAAATAATTCGATTATTTTTTTAACCTCTCTAAATACATAGAATATGTAAACAGTATGCTGGGTCTGCTTTATCTTGAGCCGATCATCACATAGAGGGATCTAGAAATTAAGCTTGCCATCGTTACATAATTTGTCATAATACGTCATGTAAATAAACTCAGAAGAAAACAAAACACGTGTGCCTTTTAAGAAAAAAAAACATTTACTAGTTTGCAGCCAATATTGCAGTGCACACCAGCAGACTGACTTCTCCGCTGGGTGATGACTAAATCCACTGACATTCAGCCTCTGCAGCTCTCCCGGCAGCCCCTTTGATGCTAGTGGCGGGCAGAATAACTGGAAAGTGCCAAACTTGAATTTGAGAATGCCTGCATTCACAGCATTTTCCCAACAGGAGAACCATCCCGTCTTTATGAATACTTTGTTTTTCCTTCTTCAGACAGGTTTAAGACGATTTAAACCGGCTGAATCCTCCCCTACATCTGGCCATACTTTAATCCCCAGGACCATCGCCCACTGGTGGATGGCAGAGCAACGTTTAGCTCAGCAACCCTTGTTCAGCTTCTGACCTCTTCTTTCTTGCTATCTTACATCACTTTGATTTCTTCCTCCACCTCCCAAGCTTTATTTACTCTGGAACCAAAAAAAAAAAAAAAAGAATAATAATCTGCCCTTTTCGTCTTTTCTGTGTCGTGTTTTCCTTTTTGTCCTTTTCTTTGTAAATGTCCTTGTTTTTTTCCCCCCTCATAATTTTTCTCCTGCCTGTGTCGGTGCCATTGTACCCTCTTCTCTCATATGTCTTTCATCAGTTTTTTTTCCATTCTCTCCTACCACCACCCCTTCCAGCTGCACCCCATCTTATGCCCCCCCTCCCTTCCTAAGCAGGCTGTGTAATGTTGCAGAGGAGAACACAGTGTGTCAGCCTGAATCAGACAGATGAGCTGGGAGAGGAGTAAGAGGCTGAGAGCACAGCATTAATCCACACACACACATACACACACACACACACACACACACACACACACACACACACACTTCATCCTGCCCGAGGGGCCGGACACGGAGAAAGCATAAACACACACACAAGGTCCCACTGTTCCAATAAATGCCCAGCGACTCAGTGATAAAATCCTAATACACATGATGATACTCTGTGAGAAAATAAAGCACTTCTTTATCGAGAAACAAAATTTGTAGGAAACCCAAATCAAAACAATAATAATTTTACAGTTTTTCCTACTGTCCTGCTGTTAGGAGATTATGTGAAGGGTTTGGCTTACAAAGTATTCATTTTAACTCTGTAGCTCTTATCTCCAAACTTTTAGAACATTTGAATGCTTTTTGCAAATAGTTGTTGATAACCCACTGTTTTACAGTTCAAAAGGTTATATACACACATTATGGACTTGAATGTTGAATGTATTATTTTAACCCTGACTTTAAACTGTTCTTTTGACACAAGTGTGATAAATGATGATACGACAAACAAATCAAACAGTTTTCTGAAACAAACACTGGGTGGATGAGTTTAAACTCGAGGTTGAATCTTATCTCTAACATATGGTGAAAATCATAAAAACAGGTTAAAATATGTACAAAAAACACAACTGCTATGGTTAAGTGCTCTTTAGTATGTAGAGGAACCACAATTAGCCAACAAAGTTATGCTGGCTTTATATTAGACCAGTAGTGATATCATCCTATCTTTATCAATAACAAACCATTTTTAATGTACGTTTTGCATCTTTGTCTCATAGGGAACATCCATGCTTTAGTCAACCATTTGACCCAAACTGGCCATCTCAGACTAAAGCAGATTGCTCAGGATTGTCAGGGAAACCCAGGAGCCACGAAGGCTGCTATGAACTGCAAACTTCAGGAAAACCGGTGTCAATGTCTACAGTGATGCAAATATTATATTGCCAAGGACTGAGGGAGTAGCAACCAAAAAGGCAGCATGGACTCCAAAATCAAAATCATTAAGCCTTCTAGAGAAAAGCTTTATGGCTAGACAAGATAAACATTGACCTGTTTGTCAAGTATGTTTGAAGGACTCATGGTTTTCAGACCTAAAAAAACCCATTAAACACTGTAATAGTAGCATTATTTTTACTGACACTAGTACTGGTACATCAGAGTCAATTTAGCGAAGAGCCGGAATGATAGAAGCAGCACAAATTAGAAACGGTATAACGTGTACACTTCTCATGTCCAACTACGTAATGAAATACTGTAACTCTGTCATTCTGTTGACAAAAGATAAAAAAAACTATAAACTATCTTAAGATATTTCTTCTTTGATAGATTGTCATTAAATACATTTCCTAATCCTCCTACAGAGGCAGAGAAACACAGATCCAGGGTACGTACACTAATTCATCACGTCTCACTTTCACATTGCTTTTATTTCAAAATTAGATGCAACAATATTTTTCCTCATGCCAGCAACTTGGTCTTTCATTAACATTGGACCCCTGTAGATTCCCTGCAGTGCATTAAAACGCGCGTACCCCAACACAGAGATGGAGAGGCCACCTAATGTGACCCCCGACTGTGAGCTGTCAACCTCCAGTGGATATGTCTCTTTTATACTTTATATTAAAAGGGGCCAGGCCGTCTTCCCTGTCCTCAGGACTTTAGTCTTGCGTTTGACGTGAGAAAATAAAGCAGGGCTGCAGAACAGTTAAGAAATCCATAAGGCGATAAAGAAGAAATGGCAGATTTTAGGGTCCAAAAAGCTGTTTTTGGTGGGTTAAAGAAAAATAAAACAGAGGTCAAACTAGCAGTGCTATGAAACGAAACACTAAGGACAAAGCCTCAAAGGCTGTCTATTTGCTCTTTCTAAAAATCCACCTCTCATAGGCAGAGCAGATCTCTCCAGACAGAAGTTCTGCCCTCTGTGTCGGCATGTGACCGACACATCTACGCCTCTCATTAGCCAAGGCTACAATGCAGCCTCATTTAAAAATACACGGTGGAAATCCAGAAGAGCCATGAAAACTGAGAGCCATGAATTATAAATATAACAGCCAGAGTGGAAATCAGACACAGACACTCACAATGTGAGTGTCTTGATGCATGTGTCTGTAGAGCCCCCACCCCACCATTATTCACCCACATCCCCACGCTCCAAAAAAAAAAAAAAAAAAAAAAAAGGATATTACATGTGTTTCTACCAGCTTTACTATGAAAGTGGCAGAAACTGTATAAAAGTTGTCTGCTGTTCAAAAGAAGCGCAGAGGGAAGGTCTGAGAATCGCACCGATGCAGCACATCGAAGCCTTGCTGGGGCGTTGCACTGCTGCAACACGGCAGACAGAAGCAATCCGAGCAGGCGTTGTCATTTCAAGCGTGAAATGTATAAATTGTTCACACAGCCAAATATAGACGTATGGCAGAAGATGTGGGTGAAAACAAACCACAAGCAAGCTGAATCTGATAAACAGACATCTAGCAAACATAATTAAAACTGAACACTGTTAACAAAAAAAAGAAAAAGAAATGATGACTGGTTTTCTGTAGCCGTTTCATCACATTCAGGGTGAAGCTAGAGCTCACTGCACTTATCAACCCTGGACAGATCGCCAGCCGACCGCGTTGTCGCATTTGTGTTATACTGTATTCTGTTTGCAATCGAACGGCACCACATTTATAGTCCATTACTATAAGTCCACTACATTTCTTAGGACCATTGACTCTCATTGATAATTATCGTAACTCGTAGACATTGATGTGAGAAATGGTTGACTGCATTTCCTCAACATTTCGCTACATGTGAAATAAACATGCAGATAACATAAACATAAAAATAAATAAAAAAAAAAAACAGTAAATGTAATGCAGCAAAACTTTAAAGCAGCCTTCTAGTAATTTGCCACACAATAACCAGGTGCTTATTGTGTAAGGTGCTTTTCCCAATAAACAGATAACGGCACTAAAGCCATGCCTGCAGCAGTGGTGTCCGAACTTTGTGTCCCATGCACCAAAATCAAAGTCAAAAGTGCTCATGGGCCACAAAAGTACCTGTGCAACAATAATTTACACATGCAAGATTTTAGTAAAACAGTCAAGTCTGAGGACATCTGTAAATTGTTGTGGATCCAAAACACAAAAAAGGGGTTTGTAGGTTTCTCCTGTTAATAGGAACGCGTGCAGTTTCCAATCTTTTTGTGAGGTTGACTGAGCTTTATTTTATTGTCTAGTCTCCCCATTAAGAAAGGATTTGTGCCTTTCTTTATTTAAAAAATGTTTCCTATGTTTAGCCAAGTTTAATAAATCAATTAAACTGAGATTTTGCTGCATTCAGTCGCTTGATATTTGTGGTCCTGTTTACTACAAAATCATAAAACAGAAGCAACAAGAATTATCAAAAGATGAATACTTTATGTTTAAAAAAAAAAATACTCAACTTAAAAAAAGTCTATCTACATCGACCGCCTGATCTTGAATTGCGGTAGGGGGCCACACAGAAGCAGTTTAGGGGCCTATGGTTGGCCCCGGCGCCACACTTCGGACACCCTTGGCTTATTGCACTTTTCTGTTATTACTGCAAAAGCACCAAGGCCAGTACAAACAAACTGCGTTAGCCTCCAACTTATTGTCAGAAGGGAGAAAACAGTGATGTTTTTTTGGCTGCAGGCTGACTCATGAAGAACAGCAACTAACTGAATGTTTTGACTGCCGCACTTAGAAATACTGATTCTGTTTGTAAAAAAAAGAGCAGAGAAAGCAGCAACTTTCACTAACATAAAATGAGCATGATAACACAAGCTTATTGTCATCTTGACTTTGTTAGGTTTTTTTTTATTGCCAGTTAAATAGTGAAATTATTTACTGCAGCTGCACACACACCTACTTTTCGCAACTGCATTTATAAACGCTGACTGCAGATTAATTTAAAAACGCTTTCAGGACTTTAATGTCCCAGCTTGTGTTTGGAAAATTCTACTTTAAATGGTAGATCTGACTCCCGTTGCAAACACTGATCAGCAGGCGGAAATGCTGGTCAACTTTATGAAGCTAAGAAATACAAAATAGTTTGAAACAGCATTTATAAACTAGACTGGTTAAATGAAGACAATAATTTGCAGGAATAATGAGATTAACTCTGAGGGTTATGTAGACAAAAATTCCCCAAGCACTGCAGTTTTCTACAGAAGGACGGGAGGAAAAGAAACTGTGGGAACATCAAACATTGATGGGAAGAGATGTTTTAGTGATGCAATTATGTGCTTTATGGCTTTGGAAAACCAGTAATTAAACTTTTGCTTAACAGAACCGATTTTGAAGAGACTATAACTTCATGACAGGTTTGTGCTGCCGCCACGCTGCCATATGTTTTTGCTTCCTTAAAACTCCTGTTTTATCTGCTTTAAGTTGGATTAAGTGTTGACCCACCAGCTCATTGGTATTAAGGACACGCTGTTTTGGTTGCTGTAAGAAAGTAAAGTCAAGTGGTGACCCAGAGATACAAAGCTGTGTCATCAGCTGATACAATATAGGAATAAGTTGTAATACTCCACAATCTGAGATAGGGGGAGCATTTAGATACTCAGACTGCGATTTGAGGTTGATCAGATTGACAATTATCAAGTGACGCAAGTCCTGATTGGTCAAATGAGCTCTGTGCCAGTTTATAATGGTACCTGACAATCGCATCCACCTTTTCAGTCTATTAATCAGCATTTCATGACAATTAGTGTAAAAAGAAGCACTGAGATCCAGCAAAAAATAATCATTGTTAAGACATATGTTCTTTAAAACTTTTAACGATACAATTTCTGGATTTCATCTGTTTAGCGATGCAATTATGTTCTTTGCGGCTTTGGAAACCCAGTAATTAAACGTTTGCTTAATAGAGCCGGTTCTGAACAGACTACAGCTCCATGCCTGGCTTGCTAATGCAAGCCGGTGCTGCTGCCACGCGTTTGCTTCCTTGAAAGAACATGTTTACATGTTTGGGGTAATAAAATTAGTTCAAAACACTGTTTTGTTTGTGACGAATATCAATGCTGCAGTTATTTTTTATTTTATAAAAGTTACAAGAGGAAAGAGGTTTTTTAGAAATCAGGTGGAAATATTAAGACAGCACCATGACATGAACCTAACATGGCTAGGGCTGAAATTAACAGCACCAACTGTATTAAGGTGGGAAACTTACTCTTTGAACTCTGCTGCTGTATACAAACATCTCATCATGGTCGGCCACTTTATATGCAAAATATATTTTTATTAATGCTCATATCGTCCTGGGAGTTAGCTAGTTAGGCCTACATAAAATCAGCCGTATGCACCAGCTGCACATAACCATATGAACTCATGTCTGCACGTTCCAGCCCCGTATATTGAGGAGCTTAGCAGTGATGAATGGTAAAAGCAGGAGCAGTGCAGCGTGGTGAGCAGACCCCCAGCCTGTGGAAACAGGCCTCAGTGGATGACAGGCCTAACGAGCTAAATATAGCCTTCTGGGTTATCTCCTCTGTGGGCGCAGCGAGTCCGTTGTTGCTTCACATTATTTACGTGTCTGTGCATGCACCCTCTCTCTTTCTCTCTTTTAGTTCACGCACCCCCACACTAACACACTGCTATCTCTTTCTCCTGCTCTCCGCGTTGCATTCTCTCCATTTCATCCCTCTGCTGAATCCTTTTATTCCTCCCTCCATCTCCTCTCTCTGTCGCCTGGTGTCTATTTTTTTTCTCCCCCTCATTCCTTCGCTGCATTTTTCAATCTCATTTCTTCCCTGTGTATATCTTAGTCGTCTCAATCAGTCTCCTCATTCCTTTTTATCATTCTCTTTATCTCTGCTTTCCTTTGTACCCTTCCCTCTGTCCCTCAGAAGCTCCCTTTTTTTCTGTCTGACACTCTGAGCCGTTTTTTTTTTTTCCTCTGCAGCTATCTTTCCCTTTGAGCTCCTCTTCTCTCTCTCATTTTCTTTCCCTCCCTCTCATTTCCCAGCCATGCCTATGAAGTAGCAGAGCACTGTGTTAACCATCCAGTGCACCACAGTGAGCCCTTGTTCAAATAATACAGCCTGGGGTTCTAAACGTCTACCATGCTAACCTACATGAATATGTCATCAGCATCTGCAGCTCCATGACCTCCTGCCATGGGGAACTTTTACAACCCTGCAATGAACCTAAAGATGCAGCATTTACCAGCAGAGCTGCGGTCGCATCGGACAAGACCTTTGATATATTATCATAAACAGTTTGACTTGAAGACTGCAGACACCCATGACGATGTAAAAAAAAAAAAAAAAAAAAAAAACAGAGAAATCTGAAACTTTTTGGATTGTATAATTATAGGTGGAGGAGATTTACAGTATAGAAGGTGGATGTTTGTCATGAACATTTCTTCCACACTGTCATTCGGTGAAACGGTAGCTAAAGCGCAGGAGACGAGGGAAGACAACGTTTCCGAAAATCGGTCCTGAGCATATTTTTTTCTGCTTCGACTACTAAATCTGTGGTAAATTATAGGAGAAAATAATAAAAAGGAATAGGGAATTAGATTGTGATTTATTTTAAAGTTGTCAGATAGGCAAATGGGCATTACATTTCTGCTCTAATTACTTTGAACTCTTTTCTGCTTTTGTGAAAACTTGCCTTAAATGCCTGCCAGTATTCTACCCAACTGCACCATGGTGCTAAATAAAGGATATATTGCACTCTGGAATAAAGTTAAGCCCCAAAGTATTCATATCCTTCGCAGATTTGAATATAAAATAATTGTCATTCAACCAATAAGTTTAATTAATAGGCAATAAGACAAGTATCTCTGAAAAGACAACAAAACAATGTTTTCGAAACCAATAATTTATTTGCTTTTATTTATATTCTAATAAAAAAGTAAACCATCAAACCATTTTTAAACCCTCCTACCATAATAAATAGCAAAGAACTTTTTTGACATTACAGCAATCAGACACTTCTTGTAATTACTGATCAGCTCTTTTCAAGGCAAGGCAAATTCATTTGTAAATTCCCACTTCCATTTTGACCATCTATCTTTGGTGACAGCTGACACATCTTTATGTTAAAAAATACTTTATACTTATAACTGCTAGGGCCAAGAATAATTTTGATTGTAACTGTAAATGTATTTCACCAAACTTGGGGGTTCCCAAACAAGAGTCTCTAAGTATTAGAGTCCCAGACTAAAGGCAGCTTCTGATGCATGTATGTGGTTTCATGGCAGCTGTGCGGCCAAAGTTTTCCCACAGCCAATATTTAAAAATCACCACTTATTGCTTTCAGCATGGCCTGGAACAAAGTATAAGAAACCATGGAGAATATTTTGTTCTGGCTTTGCAATGTGACCCGCCCTTGATGTAGGGGGGAGCTACGCAGAGTGCAGCTGAGGCCCTGGTGAATATATTTTAGGATTTTCAATCCAAAGAACTAAGTTTTTATGTACATTTGTTTAAATAGATAAACAAGAACCACTATAAAATCTGTTATGAACCGAGTTATCAACAAGTGGTATCAAAACACTGGACAAACAAGCCAACATTAGTCTAGCATTATAATAAACGCTTTAATGTGAAAACTTCGCACTTTAACTCCGGCTGTATGTGTTGAATCTGATATATCTATGAATTCAGTTTTAATATAGCTGATATGTCTGTCGCTTTTAACAAAAACAGAATTGAAACCATAAGCTACCAGGCTGGGACTCGGTAATGGCAAACCCCTTAATCTTAAATGACTCAGCTCTTCGTTTAAGGATTTGAATAAATCCAGATCTAGACTGTGTGAACCAATCTAAGTGTTAGTAGAACTAAATTATAAAAGCATATCTTGACAAAAAATAGGTTGGAATATATATATATATATATATATATATATATATATATATATATATATATATACACACACACACATGCTATCAACAAATTACTTGACTATGCTTGAATCAAACCAAGGCCTGATGCTTTGCCAAAGCCAAGCCCGACCTTAAAAAACAGACCAACAATTATTTTTCTAAAGGTAAGTCCAGGCCCTTTCCAAACACAGCTTTACAAAAACCAGTCACAGTTGCCACGCCGTTGCCCTCCCTAAGTGTCTTGAAGTGCAAATTGAGTTCTGCTGTTGGTTGTGCAACATCTTGACTTCAGAAACGAAAGAAAATGATGAGTTGAGCCAAAGCAGGATGCACAGATATTTTCTTTGCACCACACTTTCCTCGCTGAACATTTAAAGCTACTCCAACAAATTTAATATAAAAATCAATGAATTGCCAAGAACACTAAAGATGTTTTTTTTTTTTTCACAGTCTTGCAGTTTTTACTTTGAGTGCTCAGTTAGCACTGATTGTAATCACTGGGCTATTGTAATGTTTTACATCACTGAAAGGATTTTAGCACACTCGCACCCGATTATATACAAAATCTGTGTACACAATCAAGTTTAGCAGAGCAAAGCTAATGCTTCACCAGCAGGAAGTCAGACAGGTGAAATATTACAAAAAGTGTGTTTTTGGCTGAACTGACAAAAAAAATCCTTACGGTCTGCAGCAATGATTAACGCCAGGTAGACAGCGAGATGAAGAGCGTTGGCACAGTTACACTTGTTTATATGTGAAAGAGAATAAATGGATGCAGCCAAGAACGGGTATTTAAATATATAAAGTCCTATAAAGTGCTCATTACATTCTATAATATGTTAAGTAGCAGAAAGCAGCAGGAACCCATTTGTTGGAAAATAACCTGGACTTTTGCCCTATTGAGAAAAATACAGGGATGGGGCTTGTTTGCATTAAAACAATGTTCTGTTTAGAAGTACACACATGGATGGGTGTGCTGTGTTTTTCGGTGCATGTGTGTATTTTATGATTTGATCCCCTGCTCCTCAGCGGGACCGTTTTCCTGTCTGCTTGCTTTTTTCCCCCTCGCACTCTCCTATCTATGTGCCTGTCTGTGTCTCCCTCTTTCTGTCCATCCATCTGTGTGTCTATCTAGCTTACAGCCCTGATCCCGCCCGCTCTCCCAGGTTTATGAAATGCGAGCAGCTTAGCAGATGGTGCATATCGTATTCTGGCTGGCTCGCTGTGGGTTTTGTACCACAGACGAAGGCTTATGACGGAAGCGAGCCCTTTAGTCGCTTAGACGAACCGACGCAGGGAGCTCAGGTTGTTAGAGCAGGAGAGAAGAACAAGAGCCTGAGACCCAGATTGAAACGCGCATATAGACGGTTTGAAGGAGGAATGAGTGCGATGAGAAGCAGAAAGTGATGAGAACTATTAGAGTAATGTAAGTAGTGGGAGCATAACACCTTCACAGCTACAACCTTGGGGGGGGAAAGTTTGGAGTATGCTTCATTTTATTTTTTGCTCTGCATCAAAAACACAACATAAATAGTGAATCGAACAGCTTTGTACAACCTACTAAAAAGAAACACAAATAAAGTATATATATATATATATATATATATATATATATATATATATATATATATATATATATATATATATATATATATATATATATATATATATTTGACGATATTTGATTAAGATATATATATATATAAAATAACTATGAAATCTGAAATGGTAGAGACGTAAAATAATCAGACTTCCAGTTATTTATTGAAAGCCGTCTAGCGTGCTCTTCTTTGCCTTTAAATGTTTCCTGGATCTACATTATTCTCCTAGTTCAGTGCAACAACTTCTCTTTACAACACGTTTTCTTTCCCCCCCTTTTTAAGTCTAGTGACGGTTCATCTTTAATTTAAATTGCACTTCAGTTTGCCAGTTCAATAACATTCAACCAGTAAAAACATTTTCTGTTTCTGAATAGTTATGTATCAATTTTTTGTAAAAGCTTTCAAGTTGCTTGGATGTCTTCCTCATTATTTTGGTACTTTTCTATTTTACAGCCTTTTCAGTATAACTTCAGTTCTTTTACCTAAGATAAACTACAGCCAGGGTATTACAGTGGATACCTTCATACTGCTGTCAAACTCACTGTATGTTTCATGTATCATTGTCAAATGTTAACTTCTCAGAAATGCGCCGATCAAATTATTTACGGTCCAATCTGATACTGATCCAATTCTACTGTGTACCTTGCCATGTGAGTGAAGTTATCATGCTTGAAATAAACATTGTTAAAAAAGTTCTGCATGTTCTTTAGCATGGTGCTTTTGGAGATGCTTATTTAAGTCTGTAGTTTTGAATTTACCAACCTTATCACCCCCCTCGCAACTTATGCATTGCAGATGCTGCATGTTGCAGTCGGACTTGTTGGTGTATGAAGTTTGAAATGTTTCCAAATAGCAGACTTGGCTCGGTCCGGCTCTTGCTCCATGTTGCTCTGTTATTGCGCATCGCTAGCTGCCGTGCGTGCTCCGCCATCGCAAACATAGAAGAGAAATGACTAGATCGCTGTAACTGTATTGCTGTGTATGATGTTAATTAAAAAAAAGGAATGAGTGGATCGGTATCAATAATCCGATATCCGATCCAGGTATCAGATCAAGTAGATTTTCTACTTCTCATAAGTCTAGAAAATCTGTATTGCCTTTTACCTACATACCAAGATAATGCAGTGTCAAATTGAAAAGTCAAATCAGCTTCTATTTGACAAAGAAAAACACAGCCTTCACCAAAACATCAGCCTTGCTGGTTAAAAAAAAAAGTTTAGTCTATAATTCTGACAGAAGAATTCAGATTCTTCTCCGATAAACAAATTCAACAAAGTCCTCTAAAACTGAGACAGGACTCACCATGATGTAGTGTCTCTGCATCTCCGTCTTCTCGCTGGCCAGCTTCTCACATTCCAGCTTCAGGCTGCACAAGCACCAACACATCCACGTTACACTGGGTCTTTCCTTCTTGTACTATAGATCATAAAGGAGTCCTAAAGGAGTTTCTACTATGTACCCTTTCCTTAAGGTTATCAAATAATTACTTGTTGATACAGACGTTGAGCTTGGATAGAGTCTGAGGACAACAATAAAATAAATAACCTTCATAACAGAAACTGTCATCTGGGTTTCTCCTCGGCACTTCTGCATTAATCTGTGGGATGTTGTGTAATTCTGTATCATGTGTACACTGCTAGGTAATCAACCCACCACCGTGGCTGCAGAGCAATTACCTGCTTTACTTTCAGATGTTTCAAACACACTGCATGTCAAAACTAAATTAAAGAACAGCTCCTCTACTCCCTAGTTGTCACAGAGCTCATTGGGTCCAGGCAGTTTTCAAGACATGAATCAGTTTTGTATGTTTAAAAACAAATTTAAATTCAGCATACAGTTCTGTACTTTGATAAAAGACAGAAGCCAATGCAACGCAAACCCATTTAAAGTTATTTGTATCCCAATGTACTGTTAATGCACACCTAATATACATTAAAGTATTGCTTAGTTTTACATTTCTGATAAAAAAGTTTACAGAGTACTTTTCACATCTTAGTTCATACACATCCTTGTAAAATAGAAGCAATGGATGCGATCCTCTCTCCCAAAGGGCCCATTGTACTTTGACTGATCCGTTCTGTTTGCTTAGCTTAGCTACACAACACCTATTTAAAGTTTCAGGTAAAGATGCCATGAAAGACAGGCATGCAGGAATGAATCATATTAACACTTTATGAAGGGGACAGAATTCTTCTTCCTTTGACGATATTTGATTAAGATATAGTCTTCAACTATCAAGAATAAGACTGAGCAGGATCTGCATCGCATTGGCTTTAGACCAGAAACCCATTGAGTGTGTGTTGATGTTTGCATTTAGCGTGTGAGTGTACCTGTGATATTGAGCCTGGAGGAACTGGAATTCCTCCTTGATTCGGTCCAAAGTTTCCAGGACTGTGAACTTGAAAGACTGGCCAGGCTGCAAGGGGACCTGCGCAGGGGAAAAGAAAGAATGGATGAAAAACACATACAGAGAGAGTGTGTGTGTGTATGTGTGTGTGTGTGTGTGTGTGTGTGTGTGTGTGTGTGTGTGTGTGTGTGTGTGTGTGTGTGTGTGTGTAGGGCTGTTTGCAGGGAGATTGTGACACACTTCATGTTACGTCGATGGGTGAAGTGTGTGTTTGTGTGGCAAGAAGAGAAAAGAGCCAAGATGAAAGTGAGGGAAGGTCACTTCCTCTTCCCACACATCATAAAGCCTTGTCCTCTGCCTCTCTCTCCTCCTCCTCCCCTAATGACTGACTCCTTCCCTCTACTCCCTCCATCCTCTCTTCCTGTCCTCCTCTGCTCCCTCGCTTCTACATTAGCATCCCCTCTACTCTGCCATGCTGCTAATGTATTCAAGCCAACGAGGAGCTGAGAAGAGGGGGGGGGGGGGAGCATCAAATGAATAACTCAAGACAATCGCGGCACCATCTCTCACCTGCTAAAAGCTAAAGAAGACCCGACAAAACAAGCAACTCCCAGGAGGTCCGCCACCACCCGCAATCCATGTCTGTCTAAAGCGCTGCTGACAGCAGCCCGCCTCCTCTATAGTCTCCATGACGTTTTAGAATCACGCGCGCTGCTGATGCTTTTGATGCTGCGCTTGTTTTCTTCGCTGGAGCTGGAGTATGCAGAATAGGTGGTTCTCAGAGGAGGTGGTCCTGTGTTGTTGTTTTTTCCCCCCTCTTCCTTCCTTTTCAGATCAGTTAATTTTACCGCCCCATGAGATTTATAAGATTACCTTTCGAGATGTCTCAACAAATTTTATGCATTCAGTCTCTGCATCCCTGTCACAGCCTCTTAAAGCTTGGTTAATGTGTTTATGCACGTCTTTTCAAAATGCAAGTGAAGCTGTTAAGTGGTTGGACAGTTATAATGAGCCGTACTGCGAACTACTGCAGTCCGAACACCAGCTACGGTGGATCACATTTTCTAATGAATATGACTTTATGTGAAAACCGACATAGTAATATTTTATTGTAAATTAGAATACAACCACGTTTACCCCCATCTCCAGAGAATGAGATTGAGTTTTATCTGCATTGTATTATGCATCAACACACCAGCTGGAGCGTCTTCAGGGGACAAGCTTAGATTGTTAGATAAGTGTTAATAGAGACCCATTGCAGCAATAGTTTCACACCATTTACACAAACGTTCTAATAAAATGATCAAATTGCTTTTATTTAGCAGTGGATCACGGGTGTAAATACCTTGGTGTATTGATCTCTCACTTTTAACCCCCATTACACCTTGACGATGTGGTTTGAAATGGTAGGAATATTGAGAAATGAAAAATGATTCAGTAAAGTTTTGAACTTTTGAACTTGCCCTATAATTCACAATGGTCAGTAGAAAAAATCCAATTTTTAAAACATGCATATGCTGTCAACCTGTCGTAAATTTGACCCGAACCAACACATAGCCGAGGTGGCTTGCGTACACCACCACTGCCTGCTGATTAATATTCACCGCGCACAAAGGATTATATTGGAAGCAGCTTGCTGCCACCTAGTGGCCAGGGTTAAATAACAGAAATAGTTTTTTTATTTTTTATTTTAGATAATCTCCAGCAGTGTGTGGTGAAAATAAAGCTAAATATTAAGCTTTGCCTTCAGTTTTAAACAAAATTCATTTTACTTCTCGCTTTTGGAAGATGCATCAGCATCCTCCTCTGTGCACCAGTGTCAGCTTATCCCACAGTTTTGAGCGCGTTAAGCTCCAGGTGGTTCTGGGTGCACCAGTGAGTCAAATTCCTTATATGTATCCACATAGCTGGCAAATAAAGCTGATTCTGACAGCATCTAAAGATTGAGCCAGATAAGTATAAGTAAGGGCTGCACAGCGTAGCGTTATGCAATACGATCACACAACCATAGGACTGTATGAGGCTATTTGTAAGACACCATTTGGATACTTCAAACTTTCATTAATATACACTTTGCATGCCAATTATTCCAGCTGTTAGAGACTACTTGTAGTAGATAATTACACCTGCAGTGCCCAAGATGCTACAGGTCACAGAAAGCACTAGAAGCAATAATAATGTAGTCACATTTCCTAATATTGTGCAGCACTACTTATTCATGTTTATCTACTGAGGTCAAAGGTAGAGCAGCTTTCTTTGTGGAGAACTAAGTGTTTTCTCTTTTTTCCAGCTCAATTAATTGATAATTAACATTATCAGAATAAGCATATGATGAAATATAAGAACACGAACAGCTTTCTGTTTTTGATGAGTGTTTTTTTTTTTTTAAAACAATGATTTACAAGAAGATAATGTAAAATTTCAGTTGTCAGAATGAATCGTTGCATTGACCAATGACAACTTTTACCTTCAGCTAGTTAAGTATTAAATATACTTGGGGAATAATTAAGTTCAGCTAATGATCAAGCCTACAAAAACAACCGTAGATACTCATGAGACCCTTTGGGAAAAACTATTTCTCACCCATAAAATAATAAGAAATATCTCAAAACATGTTAATTTAATTGTAAAAGTGTTTGTTTTGCTTTTAGACAGATAGGGTTACAAGCGCTTAGTTTAGCACTTACAGCAAGTGTAGATTATTTTGTACCAGGGATGAATAATAGCCGTGTGTTTTTTCACTGAAGGTGAGGGGAGGCTTGAGGATTGACCAAAGATAAAGAGGCTTAAGTGAGTAAAGTCATCTGGTGGACTAAATTCCATGGGAACCCCCACAGATCACGATCATGATGCCATATGACACAAGGCAGGATGGTTTTACAACGCAACGTTTAAACAGAAGAGCGTCTGGCCAAACCCTGAGCATCAGAGCCGGAACCAGACTGAACAAGTTTCCCCTGGTGACCAACTGACCCAAGCACCAAGTTTATTTTGCCTCAATTGACAAACGTTTCCAGTAACCTGAGAAAGCGAAAGAAATCCAACCCAGCTAATTGTCAGTGATGTCTCGTTTACTTGGTGGATAAACCCGAATCAAGGCAACTTCCACCGTGATTTCATAATCCAGCTCTGCCCAAACTGAGCCGGACAATGCCATCTGTACGCCGCAGCTGGGTGGTTATTGGCTCGCAGCGAAGGCTAAAAGATTGGCGCTTTCAGTGGTGGGGCTTCATTAGTTGAGACAAGCACAATTCAATTAGGTTTCAATTAGTCCGATTGCGGAGGTCAGAGACGCAGTGGGTTCCCCCAGTAATTAATCCGCAGAGCCGAGCTGAGCCCGAGCTAAACTGAGCTGAGGCAGGAAAGCGGGGACGTCTAGATGGCTGGATGGACACAATGCACACAAACGCTGTCTGTGTGTGTTTGTGTAAAGTGTGTGTGTGGGACAGAGGGGCGGGGCGCGGTGGGTTTGGAGGGTTGGCGTCTGCCAGCAGATCCCCACTGACCTTGATTCACACCACACACACACACAGGCTCAGTCAGGAAGGGGCGGAGGGAGGGATGAGGGGATAGATACTGATCTGGCACACATAAACACACACACACGGTCATAAGAACATTGGAAAACACATCAACAAACAAACACGCATCGCTGCACATGCACATTCACACTTTAAGCACACAGAAAACACACAAACCCCTCAGAGGGCTGGGGGGTGGGGGGGGTACAGGGATAAACTGAAAGCGAGGAAAAGTCAGAGAAGAGATGGATACCCATCTGACAGATGGAGGGATGGATGTAGGGAGTGATGGACCAGTCTGACATTCTTTCAGAGGAATGAATGCACAAGCAGAAGGACAGATGATGAAAGAGTAGTGCGGCTGCTGACTGAGAGAGACAGCCAGCCATTCATTCAGCTGACACAGAAGGAAGAGGGCGAGGGGATGGAGAGAGCGGCAGAGAAACAGACAGAGAGTGTCTTTGCTGTAGTCAACACAGCCTGCTCGCCCTGTGCACTGTCCATCGGCCTGTGGTAATACCGCTCCCACCATCTGCCGCCACGCACTCACCAACGCACACGAGCAGAGCGCTGCTGGGAGGTTACATCAGCAGCACTAAGTCATGAAACAAAGCCCCATAGTCACAGATCGGGATTTTACAAGAGATTTTGCAACCATTGGTGTCAACACGGCAGCTCGCCCGGTACGTCGATGAGAGCAGTTTTAATTCTCTTCATCCACTGGACAAAAAAAAAAAAAAAACCTCCAAAAAAAAAAAAAAGGTCTCACTTTCAATTTACCAGTTGCAGCTTTCTGAATGAGTTCCATCAACCCCGGAGCAATAAGGCTGTGGGAGCGCAAAGAGGAAATGAAAAATCCCAGAAAAAAAAAATGAGGACAGTTCTCAGGCAGAAAGAAATATATATATATATCCTGAGCTCCGTCTTCCAGGATAAAAAGATTTGTATCGAAAGTTGATATCCAACTCGGCTATTTAAATAATCAAGGGCACCTACTCAAGTACGTGCAACATCGTGCTTTAGGACACAAGAGCTGTGTGTGCGTAGGTATGAAGATGTGAAGTGTTTATTGAGACGGAGGCATTACTAAAAAATGCCATATGTACAACAAACAGTTGTTGGGTTGGGCGTTTCATCTCTCCTGTACCGAGGCAGATAGCTTGTCTGTTGGTTAAGGCTGCTGTAAGGATGTCAGTACACTCCAAAAAGATTGATTTTCTGCTAAATGTTCCTGTGTTGCATCTGCACTGATTGGCTACTTTGTTTGGACACCTCCGGTGTCCCCAGGACGATTTTAGAGAAGTTTAACATTATGTCGTAACATTTCCTCAGAGATTTTGGTCCATTTTGACATGACAGCATCATGAATTCTGCCCTGCGCTACCATGATGAGAAGCGTCCGTTCCCCCACATCCCAAACCTGCTCAGCCGGGTTCAGATCTGGTGACCGTGAAGGTTACTGGAGTGTAGCGACGTTCAAGAAACATGTTTTCAACATCGTCTGAACTGCTGAAAGGGGCCAGAAAAGGGATGGAGATGGTCAGCAACAATACTCAGAAAGGCTGTGGCATTTAAACGAGGCAAAATTAGAACTAGGGGGGCAATCGTGTTCTAAATATGCACCCCATCGCATTTAATCAGCACTACCAGTCTAAACAGCTGATGCAGAGCAGGATGGACCCATGCTTTCATCTTTTTTACTCCAAATTCTGACCCTTGCATGTGAATGTCCTATCTGCTAATGTCTAATCCTGTGTGAATATTACCCTGACTTTTGTTTTGTTGTTCCGGTGTGGTCTTCTCCCGCTGTAATCTGTTTCAAGGTTTGACATGTTGTGCATCGTATTTACTATACTTTGGTTGTACTGTTCAGCTTCTGTTGCTTTTCTATCCTCTCGAACTGGACTCCCAGTTATTCTCTGACATCACCGAGGATTTTTCTCCACACAGCCACAGCTAACTGTACACGTTTCCATTTTTTCCGGACCCTTCTAAGCAAAGCCAAGAGAAGATTGTGTGTGATAATCGGTTTCTAAAATACCCAGTCTATCCCACATTCAGAGTCACTTAAAATCCACCCTGTTCCCCGTTCTGGTTTTAATTTCAGGAAGCTGGCTTCGGTGTGTCAAAATGCTTAAAAGAAAATACGTTTCTTCCATGTTATTGGCTGCTTCGCTGTTTAGCCAACCAATATGAACAGATGTATCTAATAAAATGGCCACTGAGAGTATCTGCACCAGGGCTGCCAGCGACTAGTGACATGCAGCGGCATAATGGAAAATAAAAGTAACTTTGACTGTTGGTTACAGAGTAAGATATGTCATAAAATTTAGAAGCAGGTCCAAGTCATTACATCCCAAGTCACAAGTAAATATCAGTTCTTCATTATAGTCAAGTTTTAAGTCGAGTCTAGGCCCTATGGTTTAAATCTCAAGTCAACAGCAATCCATGATGAGCTATACCTGAAGCACTTTACGCAAAAAAAAATTATAAAAAAGTATTTAAATGACACAAGCAATAAAAACATCAGACTTGATTCTAATATAACCAAGTCAGTCTAAGATCATCAAATATGCGACTCGAGTCAAGTTATCAAACCAAAGTCCACACCTCTGGTAAAATTAGAGTTAAACTAGAAAATATCCATGATTACAATTTGCATAACATCCTTTTATCTTTAGTGAAAAAGCGACGCTGCAGGTTCATCTATATTTAGGATGTTTTACATTTATTAGCATTTTTTTGCAGGCTAGATTGTTAAATGAGGTAAATGTCAGATTTCCAAGTGCATACTAATGCATGCTGGCAAGACCCATTTAACAGGTATTATGAATTAGAGAGCAGCACCGTTCCATGATGGTGTTACATTATTAAATAGAGCTGGATAATGGAAGTCAAGTAAAACAGCATTTATGAATGAAGTTTGTTGACAGTAAATATTCCAGTTCAAATATTGAAAAGCTGGCGCAGAGCTAAAGCCTTTGATGGTGCAGAGCTCGCCCTTCTCTGACGAAGTCTGCAAAATAATCATCTGAGCACAGAAGTGTTCAAACCTCTGGCAGATTTAGGTTAAACACAATATTTTAACTGTATCCGCCACTTTCTTCTCACTGGATTAAATATTATTGTTTAGGACCGGTTAGACCAGAGTCCCGCTTTGAGTTTGTTAAGAGAAACGGTGAAAGAAGCTAACGATTAGAGGAATGGCAAGAAGGACTTCTCACCTCAAAGACTTGAAGATTATCACCCAAAATAAGTAATTAAAAAAAAACTCTCTTAAGTCAAAGACGTTTAACACAGTCTCTGCTGATTGCCACAATTATTTCCAGTCACGCCTCAGCCTTTTGTTTCTATTTGTACTTGTGTCTTACATTCCAATGGAAGTACTTCTTCTTTAGCAGCTGACAGCGTTTGAAAGACCTACGGTGGCTCCAGAAATGAGGCTGCAACTGGGAAACAGATGCACATCTGGGAGTTATTGGGAAAAAAAACACGATTCCTTCGGTGGGTTTGTCATCTCTGTCAATCTGGTTAGCCCCTGGCACGCTTTCTACCAACACATCAGCATTCACACGATATAAGATGACATGTCTGCGCATGGATGTATTCACTCAAGCAAAACACCCACAACCCCCCCCCCCCACCACCACTGCTCCCCCTGCCCTCTCTGTAGCAGCTCTACCTTGCTGCTTTTTTTCTCTAAGCTTTCACACTTCTCCCTCATACTCTCCTTGCTCTCCTCTCCGAAACAAGCCAAGACGCATTTGGGTTCAGCGTATGAAATAATAATTACGTGGTGAAATATTTAGAGGAAAAAAGACATGAAAAAAAAGGCCAAGCGAAGACGAAGAGTGTCAGTGCCCCTTGAGCACATGTCTCTTAGTGTGTGTGTGTGTGTGTGTGTGTGTGTGTGTGTGTGTGTGTGTGTGTGTGTGCCGCAACAAATTTAAGCAACAGCTCATTGATTTAGACTCCGATAGACAGAAGAAAGGCAGAAGGGACAAATGGGAATCCAAGTCACCGGCCAACTTTTCTTGAAGCCAAAAATGCTGCACGCATGCTTTCCCTGCAATTTCACAAACTGTTCAACTGCCTGGATAAGAAAAGAAAAAAAATGGAGTCCCGTCACACTCCAAGCAAACAAAACCTGTTTACAGTTTGCGGCTCTCTCATTGTGCTGACAAAGGGCAACTGCATGGCAGCAGACGAAGGCAGCCATTAGTTAATGCAGTCAATCTACCGGTCACCTAGTCAGCCGTCAGTCCGTCACAGAGAGAGAGAGACGGCTACATTGCAGCTCGGGCCGCAAGCAAAGTGGTGGAGAACATATCAGGGAACAACTGAGAGTCTGAACTCCATCCAAGCCCCGCTCTGATCATTCCTTTTTTTTTTCACGACAAGAGAAAGGACAATAGAAAACAGGATTTGCGGATAATAAACGGCCTGTTTTTAATCAGAGAGAGGGCTTACAACGAGCAGCCACTGATATCTGATCAGAAGTTCTTGGTTGTTTGTGTGACTTCTGGCCCGTTCAGTGGGCTCTCTCACAGCGGCCGCATTGTTGTTCCTTGGCTTTTTGCCTCTCCGAAAAAAAAAAAAAAAAAAAAAAGGGCCGCCTTTGAAAAGCACCGTGAAATTAAATGTAAACAAGACAAGGACAACGGGAAGGAGGGGAGAATGTCATCTCTGGGAGGTGACAGCAAGGCGCTGTGCTGTTTACAGCACATGGCTTTCATTACGGCCTTAAACGCTGGTGGGGAAAAAAACTGCTTGCCGCAGCTTTAGGGAGAAGGAGTCAAGCAAGGTACGTTTGGAAAAAAAAGGACATTTTTAATTGGCTTGTCCCAAAAATTAAACACTTCTGTAGGCAAGAAGTAGCTTAACTCGGTATAAAAAAAACTGTTAAATACTATTTCTGCAACAAGAAAATGCAACCTTTCACCGAATGCATATTATTATAAGCAAGAAATGCTTCTGATGCTTAGCTTCAGTTTTAGGCCTAAACTATTTTGTGAATTTGATCCCCATATGCTCTCATTGTCCACAATATCAACTTGCTTTCCCTTTTTACATTAAGTTATTTTAGTTAAATAATACTCAAAAAATAAAAGTGAAACCTATAGGATATTTGGGAAGGCGTGGCTTTTATTGTTTTTTTCTTTTATTTTGTGGTGCTTCAAAGCATCGTCAATTACCATCCTTATCATCTTAAATGTAAGGGCAGTCAATCATTTTCTTTCACGGCAGTTATTCGTAAAAGTAGCTACGATGGAGAGGCAAGAAGAAAGCCGGTGTTGTGAGAAAGAGCTGTTTGCATTTTGCCTCGGTCGATGCAGCAAACATGTGGAAGAAGGTGCTCTGATTAGATAAGACCTAAACTGGACCTCAAGGCCTAAATGTTAAACGCAGTGTGTGTATTAGAATATTACCACTGCACATCATGACACACCATCCACATCATGACACATGGGGCTGGCAGCATCATTCTGTGGGGACAGTTTTTCTTGAGCATGTACAGGACAGCTGGTCAGAGTTGATTTAAATATGGATGAAGCAAGATGCAGGGCAACCCAGAAAGAAAACCTGTGAAAAGCTGCAGAAAAGCGGAAACTGGTGCATAGGTTACTGGAGATAGGCACCAGCAACCCCCGCGACCCCATGAGGGATTAAGCGGTTTGGAAAATGGATGGATGGATGGATGGATGGGTGCATAGGTTTGCTAAACATACAGTGAGGGACACCGTGGATTGGTTTCAGAGCAAAGTATATTATAAAGGCCACGTTAAAGTCCAGACCAAACTCCAGTTGACTTCCTGTGGGACATTTTGACTCATAGATGCTCTCCGTCTAATCTGAGTTATTTTACACAGAACAATGAGGGTAAAACGTTCAGTCTCTAAATGTGCAGAGCTGCTGTTATCCACACTCTAAAAGACGTGTTTCTGCAATAAGGTTGACACAGAGTGGCTTAGCAAAAACGCATCATCAGGTTTTATATGTAAAAAAATCTGAAACCCATACATTCTACTTCTGCTTCACTTTGTGCTTGCATAAAATCCCAATAACATGAAACCATAAAACCTAGTTTTTATAACATTACAAAATGTCAAACGTTTCCAAGGGATGCAAATTAGAAGGCAAAGATATGAATTTCATCTTCCTAGAGAGACTGCTTATTTATTTTTTTTAACTTTGCTGTAAAGATAAATACATGCCAACCTACAGCCAAACATTTCAAGACTTGTCAGATAAAATCTGAAATTGAAAGTGGATCAAAAGAAAGATGCATTCAGCAGCTTGTTTGCTTTTTTATGCTGTTAATTACAAATACTGATTTTAAAATATGCATTGTCAGTAGAGTCAAAAGCACTCACACACACACACACACACACACACACACACACACACACACACACACACACACACACACACAGAGCTCTCACAGGCGTGTGGAGACTAATCCAAAGCTTGTACATTCGCAGCAACAGTTGAGGTCAAACCAGGACATTAGGACATTATTTATTGTTGTGGTTGGCACACGGAGCGCACACAAATCACCGCTGCTTTCCGTTCACCTTCCACTCTCAGTTACACACACACACACACACAAAACTTGAACAGCTGCATGCACCCACACACCGCTCTAAAGGCATGTAGGTGCGTAATCAAACATGTGCAAAAGTCTGACATTTTTACATGTTTCAGTTTCTCATCCATCACAACATCCCTGAAGGAGGAGTGTCTGACAGGTGCACATTTATCCGGCACCAACACGACTAGCCTGGAAATACAGCCAAAGTAGTAAAGACCTGCACCACGCTATAGTCCTGTGACTGAGGATGACGAAAAGAACGCCAATAATAGGAGCTTTGAGAAGTCCTTTTAGAACAGCTAAAGATCCTGCAAGTCAGGGGCTACAACTGTACCAGAACGAGCTCCATCAAATCTTCATTTCTGCTCCTGTTTTCAACAGTTTGCACAAAAGGTAAATGGCAACACAAATTTTTTTACTTTTTTGAGTCAGATATTGAATACTGACATATACTGCACAATGATATTCACATGATGAGAGATGCATACAGTAACACAGTGACTGTGGCACTTTACACTTCCCAGAGAAAGTGTCCATATAAAACCAAAGTGAACTTCCCAATGAGTATTTACACCGATCTAAGCACATTTAAACATTTATATTATCACAAAGCACTAAGAGGGCAGAGATATGAGAAGAGAACTCACAGAAAAATTAAACAAAAACACGCCTCTCACTGCTCTCCTCCCTAAAATGCAACGTTTCGATAACATTCACCACAAAAGATCCAGGGAAACCAATTACAGCACGGCTCGCCTCACTCGGTTTTAACTCTTTCACTCTAGAAAGGGAAGATAAACTTGCGTCTCTTTTAAATAAAAGCCATCCCTTGGATGCCCATTTGAGCGGGTCATACGGACTAACGCTTGTAGCTTTAAAATAACGCTGATCAGGTCCTTTGGACCATCTAGAACCAGACCAGTTTAATGTTAACACATTGCAAACAGTCAGAAACTCACATTTAAGGACAGGCAATAAGGTGACGGTTTTGATTCAAGGCATTTTCAAAGTAAAAAATAAAAATAAAAAAATATATATATCTTTCTTTTAGCCTGGCAAAACCTTTGTTAGACTATCTGAAGCCATCTTAGCTGACAATTTGGCTAAACTTACATCTTTCACTGTCAAAAAAAAAAAAAAAAAAAGGCACAATATATAAGGCGCCTGCGAGGATGGATAGATAGATAGATAGATAGATAGATAGATAGATAGATAGATAGATAGATAGATAGATAGATAGATAGATAGATAGATAGATAGATAGATAGATAGATAGATAGATAGATAGATAGATAGATAGATAGATAGATAGATAGATAGATAGATAGATAGATAGATAGATAGATAGATAGATAGATAGATAGATAGATAGATAGATAGATAGATAGATAGATAGATAGATAGATAGATAGATAGATAGATAGATAGATAGATAGATAGATAGATAGATAGATAGATAGATAGATAGATAGATAGATAGATAGATAGATAGATAGATAGATAGATAGACTGACTCATTTCTTTCTTCTACTTTTTCTCCACCGGTTTCTATGAGCTTTAGAATCTCGGCCACGAAAAGTAAACAAGCGAAGGGCAATTAAAAATCATTTAACTGATCAAACATATTACTGGCACGCAGAGTGTAAATGCATGACACTTGAACACTGATAGCCAACTAAACGCCGCATTGAAGCAATCTTTTTGCGATTGCGATATTGCAAACATTGCCTTTGTGAGAAAGGTTTTGACAGAATATTTTGTGCAGCTGCGTTCGTTACCTATCCTACTGACAACCAGTCGTGATCTGGACTTGATGTTCCCATATGGAGCGCATACAGAACTAATCATGCAGGCACACCACCCATCAGGCTTTCAGTTTTAATAGTCAAGTCACTGACTGCGAATTGTAAGGATACGTTCAGCTTAAAAGATGAGAAGAAGCACGATAATGGATTCAAAAGACAAGCAAAGACTTTCAGAAAATGACAAAAACTGTTTTTACAGATAAAGGTTTATCAAATCTAAAACTAGAAATTGCAGGAAACCCTACATAACAGGGCATCCACTCCCAGATACAGCAATGAGTTGCCAAGATTAAAGTGCTAACCATCACATTGCTGGCTCTAATAACTTATTTATGCCCTATTTCTCTAGACAAAGTCAAATGCCATCAATAATTGGACAGGATTCCATTGGACAGAGCACACTTCAATGAGAACTATTGTTGCGTTTTAATGTTTTCCTACATGGACCTGTTGTATTTATATCTAACTTTAAAAGGAAATTAAGCATTTCAACAGCCTTGGGTCCCCCCTAAGATGAAGTATGAGGAAATGTCTCACAATGTAAAATGCACAATACAACCAGAGTCTGTCGACCAGTGGAAATTACGCAATATTTTCGACAACAAAGAGTTAAAGTTTGTCCAAGAATTATAGGGCGTTCCATTTTTCCTCGTTAGTAGGCATTCTCGACCTCCGGGTCGGAAAATTTAACTGGAACGGACCCTAAAGTCAGCATTACGAGTCAGAAAGCGGGTGCAGCCAGCTGGTACCCGACATCAGCATTCAGGATGTCTGCTACTCGAAGCAACATTGAGTAACATTTGAGTTTGTAGCCGCTCTCTATTATTTATGAAACATTTAGTCAGTCATACAGGTGCTGTCTTTCAGTCTTCATCAAACGAGATGTTTCAGCTCTGTTTATTTGCTCAAAATACCGCCTAGAACAGCGTTATTGTCGTTGTATTAACAACATGGCGAGTGTCCATGGGTTTTCCTACTGTCCGACGGAGGGAAACTGGAACCCGAAAAGATGGAGACGACGTAATCATGAGTTCCAACCTCCGAGGCAAAAGGAACGCACCATTATCTCACTTTAGAGCAGCTGTTCTTTCCTGAACAGGAACTTTAAGTTCAAGTTTCTTAATCTAATAAATACCTTTAAGTGCTACATTCATGTAAATTTCCCCCCCGTGTTGATGGACAAGACTACATTAAGGAGAGCTTTCGTATGAATCCCATAATTCCCGCAGCTTCTGACGATTGTTAAACAATAATTGTAATTTTTTTGTTGCATTTTAGATTAACAATGAATTAAACTGAAACTGTTGTCATATGTGTCTATAACCAATGGTTTTACAGAAATCAGAGCTGGGTGTTTTCAAAGATACTGGGAATTATAAATGCCTTATAATGTGTCCGTAGATGCATGTGCAGCAGCAGTATGAGGGCTGAACTTGTTTTAGTGAGTTGCAGAATTGCTCTTTTGCTTTTTGGTTGAATTTATGAACCAACACACTATTAGAGAAATACTTTGAACGCACAAAGACGGCAAAAATGTGGCCGTTAAGGGAGTCCTGGAAGGTCAGGTTCACTGTTGGCATCTAACCGTCTAAGTGTTTAAGGGAATAATTGAAAAGAACAGAGACCGCATGAAATGACAGTACAAATAAGCACAAAGCTACAAAGACATAGCGTTGGGATTAGGGTTATAATATTATTTTAAAGATTTTCTATGCATCTTTATATCCATCTATTACAGAGCAGCACAAGAAGCAAAGCTCTGCTGGTCAAGGATAACTGCAGAAAAAGTAGGCAGGAGTTGACAAAAAAAAAAATCGTATGAAGAAATACAAAATAGAGACAGAAAGAGAGAGATGGGGGGCTATCGATCTGTTGGAGTTGGCTCAGTCTGGCGCTGAACTTTATCACAAACGCAGAGCATCTCAGCAGGAAGCCCTCTGATATCCCCTCTAAAGGAGAGAACAGAGGAATGCTCACACAAGTTTCTTCATTCATTTTCATTTCACTTTCCACCTCCAGCAGTCCCTTTTAAAAAGAGCTCTTTCCATCTTGTATTTTTTGGGGGGTTCTTTTACTCGGCTCTCACATCTTTCGCTTTCTTGCTTTGTTTTTCCACCCCTCCCTGTTTCTTTGCATCTTTTCCAGCAGCTGGCTTATTAGCATTCTCTCTGTACATATAATTGATTCCTCATGCCTTCCTCTTGTGAAAATGTCATTCATAATTCTATGTGATAGCTGGCTGGCTGGCTTATTGGTTTGCTGTTTGGCTGGCTGGCTGTGAGGCAAAGTGGCCGGTGACCCATTTGTAGCAGATACAGAGAGACTGACAACCAAATCTGATCAAAGCAACCAGATCAGGGCCTTTGTGCAACAACTGGCCAAGCTAGACTTAGTCTAAGCTGTAATTAATCCTTCAGTGCCATTTAGCCTTTCTAACCTTTATTTCTCCTAACATTAAACCATTTGTACTGCTTGAGGGTCAAGCTGAAGAAGGGAAGGGACTTTAAAGATGTATCCCTGGGGATGTGGTGTCCTGAAACAATACTACCCCCTTACTCTGATACCCCTAAATAAAATCCAATGCAACAAAATGCATCATGGAGACTAAGGAACACACCAGACCCTTCAGAGATCACATTGTGAGATCTTTGAAGCATAATTAGGTTAGGATATTTTTTAAATAGGTTAGAATATTTTTTTAAATAAAGCTGTAATAAGTCCTGTTCACAGTTTACCAATAATTATGCAGAGAGGACATCAATCGTACAATAATGTGGGAGATCAAAATAATTTTTTCTGGCCTATATGGGAAATAGTGACACAAAATGAAGATTGCACGCCATCCTGAATAAACCACATCTACTGTAAAACATAGTGGAAGCCTCATCACGCTGTAAGAGCGCTCTTCTTCAGGGCAGCAAAGACTGCAAAAGACTTCAGATGGGGTGAGGGTCATCTTCCAGCAGAATAATGATCCTAAACTTATATCCAGAGCTACAATGGAAGGGTTTAGATCATAGCATATTCATATTTTAGACTAACCAGTCCAAGTTGGAACCTAAAACTAACAGAGTCTAAGGCAAGATGTGAAAACTGATGTTCACATACTATAGTGTGCTCATCCAATTCAAGCTCATCCAGCTCTGAACTTGATCTTGAGCCAGTCTCTAGATGCAAAAAGCTGATAGAGACATACCGCATATGACTTTCAGCTGTATCTGCAGATAAAGGTGGTCCTACAGAGTGTTGACCCGCGGGGCTGAATTCAGATGTATGCAACACTTTTTAGATATTTATGTGTTTAAAAACTGAAAACCATCCATCGTTTACCTTCCACTACATGATGAAATAGTTGAAATGAGGAAACAGCTCTTTTAGCAAATCACTGAATGCTCAAAATGCTACAAAGGCATCTAAGGCTGTACATATTTTCAGGGCACAGCGGACTAGTGGGTAGGACAGTGTGCTTGAGCTCTAAGAAGGCTGCCAGTACCCGGTTTGATCCCCACAGACTGGCACTGTGGGTCCCTGAGCGAGACTTTTAGCACCAGATTGCTCCCCTGGCGTTGTAAAAGCTGCCCACCGCTCCCTTTGGGATGGATTAAATGCAGAATACACATTTCATTGGAATGTACAACTGCAATGACAAAGATTTCTTCTTCATATATTGGGATAATATCAGCTTGGAAATAAAACAGCACTGTCCTCACATCAGTCTTTGTTTTCCATTCTCACCATTTCCCCCGCCACTTTCCCTGAGATTAACTATTTTGGCCACTTAAATCTATATCAGGGTTTTGGGGATTAAGGGCAGTGAAAGTCCATCCAAACAAACAAATATAACATTGGCACGAAGCGCGTCAATGCACGTCTGGGGAAACATAATAGCCTGCCGAATATCCGGGCGGTCCTTTGCAATTGTGACATCGCACACATTGCCGTTAGGATGACTGTGAAATATTTTGCAACCCTAAAGACAAGGGGACATCAATCAAAACTGACCAACTGATTAAATGGTCGTGGTGTTTGCTTGGACACACACGCGCACGTACACGTCACTGCAGCCAGAGCTGCTCTCACATGCATGCTCACGGGCACACTTCTACACCCTTAAAACACCCAATAATTAGCAGATCTATATACAAACGCAACCTGAGAAGAGCAGACTTAGTTGTGTACCACCTATACAGCCAATCATCAACAAGATCTGGAAAGGGGCATGGTTGTAGCAGACCGAGAGGGAGGTGTTGTGCGAGTGTGAGTGTGTGTATTATATGGGGGAAACTCTTAGCCCAAACACCCCATGCCTCTCTCTCTCTCTCCTTGTGTTACAGTAGAGTCAATTTAACTAAACAAGTGAGACAGGCTGAAACAAACAGAGGGAAAATGACAACGCACTGCGGGGAAGTTTTAAGAAGGGAGGTCCGAGGTCATATTATGGTGGAAGCATGAAAACCCAAGTGGGACAATGGTGATAAAGCAAAGGTGACAAATAAAAAGCCTCACACTGGTTGGAGTTGAGAGCAACACACACACAAAAAGTGGAGAAGACAGGAGATAGACGTGAGGGGGAACTTACCGGATGCCTGCCCTGAGGGTACATGATCCCAGGAGAGGAGAGGCTTCCAGTCCGTTTGATGGCCAGGTTACTCCCCTGGCCCTCCAGTCCTCTGCCCTCCACCTGGTTACACCGCCGCACACACACACACACAGACACACACAAACCCGGACTCTCTGACACTCAGCGAGTACTGCCCCTGCTCCTTTGCTGGGTCCTCTCCTCCTTGTTGCTCTCTGTCCTTATCTTCTAACGTAAATTCCTGTTGACACACAACAGAAGAACCCTCGCTCCGTCGGCTCGTTTATCCAACAGGGTCATAATAAGACGAAAGCTCCAGACTTTGCCTCCTCCTTCCTCCTTTCGCCTTTCCCTAGTGAAACCCAAGACACAGTTTATCCTTCTCTCCTCCTCCTCGGCTGCCTTACAGTGTCTGTCCCCCTTTTCTCCTCAGCTGGTGATCAGTCCAGGTCCACACGTACTGACATGACACAGAGAATTCAGTCCATACAAGCTCCCCTCTTATACTTCTTCTCCTCTTCCTCTTCCCACTCTTCTTGTGTCTTGTCCTTGCGCCCTTTCACCCAGCAGTCCAATAGTGGAACATACAAACATAAACACTCATTCAGCTCTACCAAATAGTCCCCTTCTCTTCTTTTTCCTCCTCTTCACCCTGCCTCTCTGACACACTAAAGCCTTGACTGCTGCAGCAGAAATAAGGAGAGGAGGAAGGAGGAGGAGGAGGAAGAGGAGGACGATTGGGGTAGGGAGGAGAGAGTGAGAGCTTTGTTTTTAATCTAAATGTGGAAAAAAAAAAACGCAAGAGGAAAGCAGGAAAGAACAGCAGGTCAGTGGAGGATCCAGCGGGCTTTTCAGCAGCAAGCCCTAGACTGTAATATATTGTGCCTGTTGGCTTCAACACAAACAGGACAGGCTGCTAAAGCTTCTCTTAAGGTGGACTGAGCAGATAGAGACACACAGTCAAACACACACACACACACAGCGGATGGAGAGAGAGAGAGAGAGAGAAAGAGGCAGGCAAGAGATGGATTCATTTTCAATTGTGGTCAGATACACAAAGCAATCAGTCAAGCACAAAGACTCCGGCTCAAACAGATACGGATCGAGATACAAACACAAAAATGCTCAGACGTGCATATGCAAATTCATGAAGACTAAGGATGCACACACACATACACACACACACACACACAGAAGTCTGTCAGAGTGATAAGTTTATTAGTCAGTTCACACCTTGTAAGAAAATGCGTGTGAGATGATCGGATGCTAATCCAATCATGCCTAATTGCAGAGTAATCCAGTTTAAACACATTCAGGTTGCACAAAGACTGCTGGTGAATTGATCTCTCTAACAATGCATCCGTGGCTATAAAGTGCCTTCCAGAAATGTGCGTACCCGCTGAACTTTTTCACATTCTGTCATGCCAGAACCACAAACGCCATCGTATTTTGTAAGGATTTTATGTGATAGATCAGGGATATTCAATTCCAGTCCTTGAGGTCCGGTTTCCTGTAACTTTTTAAACGTGTCCCTGGTCCAACACACCTGAATCAAATGGCTGAATAAGCTCCTCAGCATGCAGTCAAGTTCTCCAGAGTCCTGCTAATGACCCGATTATTTGGCTCAGGTGTGTTGGAATAGGGACACATCTAAAAGTTACAGGACAAAGGACCTCAAGGACTGGAATTGAAGACTGGCGCATGATTTACACGTCTTGGCAAAACAAGAAATGTTTTTTTGATTTTTATTTGGGGCTTTTTTACAAATAAAAGTGATGCGTGTCCAGCCCCCTAAGTTGCCTAATTATTTTACACGAAAGTGTTACGCCACGCAAGGAATCCAGAAAAGCAGCCAAGAGGTCAATGGTAGCTCTAGAGGAGCTGCAGAGATCCACAGCTCAGGTGGGAGAATCCACTGACATAAAAACAATCAGCGATGCGCTCCACCCGGAAAAGTGACCAAAGATGAGTGCAGCTAACTGGGAGCTGTAAATCCTACAGGACACTGCAAACTTGTTCAAGATTAAGCAATAGTCATTTAGAGCTAAATTTACTTCTCTGGCTTTGGTGGAGGCAGCATCATGATGGGGATGCTTTTCTTCAGGAGTAACATTGAAGGTAGTCTGGGTTAATCTATTGAAGTCGTTTCAGTCAGCATTTGCATTAATAGAAACAGAAAATGCACTGACAGCAGCTTCCATACCAGTGAAACGGGGCGATGGGAATAATTCTTACCCACCAACCAACACTTGTCTGAGCCTCAAGCTAACAGCAGCAACTCGAACAGAGAGAATTATCAGTTTTATCTGTTTTCATGACAGCTGGCAGCTAATCCTTAGTCTTGCACAGAAAAATTATCCAACACAGCCACAGCCAGCATAGTGTAATACCATCCCTTTATGATTTTTTAAGCTTACAAGAGAGACATACTGTTTCATTTCTCTGGCTCTGAAGCTAAACCTGCTACTAGCGAGCGGGAACAGTTCGATTGTACTGTTTCAGAATGAACACCATCATTTCATCCCATCCTTTTGATGATAATGAGGCCAGCGTTTTAACCTCATTATTATGCATGCATCATGTGCACTGCTTGGCTCAACACTCGCAGTATCCAAGTCAAATAACACGAGGAAGCAAAAGCCAACAGAACCTATGTTACAAATACGAACGCTTCATGATGCACATGTGGTGAAACGGCCTAAGTAATTCCTTCTGCACTGGTGCTTTGTTTTCTTTCCAGTACATTCCTGGTTTTCCCTGTTTGGGTGAGAAAACTGTTTTTGTGCATGGTGAAGAAATACTCCTAAATGGAAGGAAATTGCTGAAAAAAATACTTATTTTTAAATCTGTCTTTTGAAGAAAAGAGGATGTCAATCGAATTTAACATCGACCAAGGGAATGTGCATGCCATCAACGGGCACTTGAACAAATGAACACTAAAAAATAGTACATAGAGAAGTGGCTTTTAGGTCCAAGCATTGTGAGGGGATAGCTGTTCATAACGGTAGTGCTGCAAGGAGGGATACCTTGTTTTACTGCCAGGGAAGTAATCAGGAATCAGTAGGTCAGGTATCTCAAGGATTACTCCTGTAACACTCCAAAAATATCTCCATCACAGCAGGATAAAAAATTGTCTGCATGCCTGCTTCAAAGTGCTGGATCTTGAGCAATGTTAATTTACAGCAGAGTACCCAGAATGGGACTTGAACCTTACTAAGACTTGATATTTTAAAGACTTTTCCTTGTACAGAACACCGGGCTGTCCCAGACATCTTTGGCACTGGTTATAATCAGTTTATCCAGGGCAGCTCTGCCATTTGAACTTGATCAGACAGCCATTAATCCGACACCGTAGACTCGGGCGCAGCCAGTCATGGCACCCGTGGAGGATTTCCAGTAAGACAGAAACTGCATTTGATAACTAGAGGTTGAGGCAAAGGACAGCTCCAAAGCCTCAATTAAGGACACATATAGACATCCTATTATACCCAACGCTACAGTTCCTTTTGGGAGAGCTTAATGCCTTTTTTTATGCTAATCCCCCCCCCCCCCCCCCTGAAAGTCACTGTCAAATTTTGCGTGATTGTTTCTGATGTTAAGCTCGTGTGTGAAAAAGTGTTTGTGTTTTGCACGTAAGATGGTAATTACTGAAATATGTTCCTAAGATATCCAAAATCAACCTTTAATAAAAACTCATAAAACAACTAGTTTTGTAAAACTTTGGATAATTTATTGAGTGCATTAGTGTTTCTAAATATTTGAAATGTAACTTTGAGGATAAAATACTCTTGTAAAATAAGAAAAGTATTTGGAAATGGTACCAACCAAGTTTAACAAAAGAAGATTTATGTGATGTGTGGAAAATTCTGGGTCGGTATTCA